>NC_046659.1:23826920-23835986 GCF_010883055.1 Belonocnema kinseyi | reverse complement strand
CCCTGTATATGTGCTGTACCGAAAAAAAGTCGCGAAAAACAATACTAAAAGTGCATTTTTTTGTTCATATGCATAACCTTTCGTATCCCTATATCAAGAAATCTAATCTCGTCCTTTGCGTAATGTAACTACTCAAAATAAATAGAATCACGTCGGAATGACAAGCATGTTTGTGACTCCTTGACACGCCCAGATATGTATAGTTCTCTCCAGCGCCTAAGTGTCGAATAGCTATTTTGTCGATAAGCTCAGAAATACATGAGCTCAGTGAAATACATGAGTGACCTTATGCTTTCGTTTTTCAGATTCGCCGCAAAAATTCCCTTTGGGATGCCGAAGTGCGAAAGACACTATTAACAATGTTAAGCAATAGAACAGTGGGCTCATGTTGTCGCTCTGAAAGAAACTTCTCTGAAAGGTGACTTTGTTCGTTGTCACACGATGTTTTCCAGATAATACAGTTAATCTGCTTTTTAAACTCGGCCTTAATCTCTATATGCACTTTAGGATGTGTAGATAAAACTTTAATCTTTCGAACAGACAGATTAGGATTCAGTTATTATATTCACTTATACAGTTTAGGATTCCACTCTCGTGGAATCCTAAACTGTAACGATCCCATGGATGGGGTATCTTTAGAGAATCAAACATATACCTGACACTGCTAGACTTTTCAGAACATTGAGGTAGTGATAAGTCATCGAAAAAAAATCTATGTTTTCAAACATCGATAAATTTCGAAGAAATATCATCAATTTAAATGATCAGCATAGCATTTGGGAGTAATTTCTGATCCTATATTACCATGGGAACTTTATGTTGACGCAATGCTTGAAAGGCTAAGATGGCGGTTTGGCCCTGTAGGCTGCCAACAGCTGAACTAATTAGTATTATTACACGACTGGAAAGCCTCCAAAGGGTTTTCTGCTTGGTCTATAGACTTCTAACAGGGAGAAACATTCGTGATGTTGAGGTGACAGATCTACATAACATCAGTAAGGGAATGTTATGCGCGGATAATATTCTCTCTATGCAAACTGATGTTTAGTGGAACAAATTATCACTCATAAAACACTTCAAAGACACTTCCCTAAAAAAGAATGACATGCTGAAGGGAGAAGGGAGAAATTATTCACATCAGAAGGTCTTGTTTACTGTACATATAGCTCTAAAGACTCCTTGGGAACAGGGGCTGAAATCTACGAGAAAAGGCCCAGGGCTAAAATAACAACAGCACAGTTTTTAGGCTATAATAATAGTTATTTAAGCTTTCCTTGTGAAAATTTGTTAGCTAGCTTATAAAGGCCAGTACAGAAGATCATTGAACACCCAGATCCGATGCCCGGTTTTATGCTCTAGGGTATTACTTATATGTTACCTAAAAACCAGAGGCTCAAAATCCATCTGAATTTCGACCGATAGCCTGTCTTCTAACTGAAGAACAAAACCTTACTGAGGAACAAAAACGATGTGTAAAAACTTGCGAGGTTCTGAAGACCTAGTCACTACAGACGCTGTTGCCTTGACTGCAGCTCGTAAGAATCAAAGAAACTTAAACATGGCATACATTGACTGCAATCAAGCGTTTCCTTCTGCGCCGCATGGTTTAAAATTCATTATAATGAGGGTAGTCATGAAGTGACCAATCTTCTGTACATAGAAGACCTAAAGCTGTACGCTAGTTCGGTCCAGAGCCTGCAGCAAGTATTCGATATCTGAAAACAGTTTTTTAATGACATGCACATGGAGCTCAGACTAAATAAATGCAGAACACTGCATTTAATCAGAGGGGAACTAGGGACAGCAAAGTTAGACTAGGAGTTCGAAAATAACATCGAAGCAATTGCTGCGGGAGAATTATATAAATATTTGGGTATTCTTGAACTTAAGCGTATTCAGCATTCGATAGATAAGAGACTCAGATCCATTATGAAGAGTTTTCTCAACCCGGAAAACAAAATCAAGGTTATCAGCACATATGCCATTCCTGTCCTCACGTACTCATTTGGGCTCATCAAATGATCAAACAACGACGTAAGAAGTCAAACTGTCAAAAAACTGTGTGAGTCATAATTTATACACTTGCAAAACTATTTTATCAGCAAACAAAATGTTACGCTTTACAGCACCATTTGTAAAGCGGATCATCACTAGACGCTCTTAAATTTGTCCTCAGATGGACTCTTAAATATCAGGACAGAAACCATAGAGGAATTAGAAATGCAATGGAGACAGAAAGCTATCCACGGTGAACACCACAAAAAGTTAGATCAAGATCAACTGGACTTAAAAAGGGTTTTCTATATCCAGAGACAGAAGGATTCGCCATTAAGAAACAGGACAACTTGTCAGCACCAGGAATTATTGCCAACACGTATTACATCAAGGCGGGGTTGACTGGTGCCGATTATATGGAGATACGAACGAATCTTTCGAGCATACTATTGATGACTGTCGCGTGATGGCTCAAAGAGAATATACGCACAGACATAATGATGTAGCAGGCATTATACATCAACAACTTGCGATAAACCTATGACTCTTAAAAGAATGAATGCCTTTCTATAGATACTTTTCAATGCTCGTTGATGCGGTTAAAAAAGGTGGAAGTGTCTACATCATCGACATTGCTTGTTCACTGAACCAAAATTTGCAGTCGACCTATACAAGCAAGATCAACAAGTATAGCGAGTTAAGGTATGATAATCGCGTTGTCGTGGACTGTTAGAAAACGCGGTACCCATATAGCACAGTGTTTCTCTATGCCTAAAT
Organism: Belonocnema kinseyi; assembly: GCF_010883055.1. Taxonomy (NCBI): domain Eukaryota; kingdom Metazoa; phylum Arthropoda; class Insecta; order Hymenoptera; family Cynipidae; genus Belonocnema; species Belonocnema kinseyi. The sequence goes on along the minus strand of NC_046659.1, from coordinate 23,833,214 downwards.
TTTCATGTAAAATATTGCGTACACGTTCAGTTGACATCCTAGTAGCCTCATATATCTCACTTATCTTTAATCTGCGGTCTTCTATCACTATTTTATAAATTTTTAAATCATTTTGGAAGTTGCGATCTCAACGGGGCGTCCTGAACGTGGTTCGTCAGAATCGAGGTGTATTGTTCAGTAGGCTCTCAAATGTATACTTATAAAGTAATCGACTTGAAAATTGATGAACAAGCTGGTCAGATATAGTACTATAGAATACAAGCTAAAAGTCAGACGTGCTGGCGACATTTCTAGGTCAGGCCCGAAACATTTCACCCAACCCTCGTATCCATCACATTGTGATTTCGGCTAGAGACAATATACACGCAAGATGCACTGAACATCTTCAACATTCAGGAGTCAGTACGGTATTGGCAGCAGTTCCGAAGGCAGTTTTTTTAAACACTTGTCGTATTGAAGGAAACTTTCTTGCGCATCATTAAGCGAGCGTCTGAAAACCTGTGTAATAATAATAATAATAAATTCGAGCTATCATCAAGATTTCCCACCGGCCAACAGGATTCTTCCATACGATCTTCGTCTACTTTTTCGAGATGTAAACAATTTTTTACTGTGTTGCTGTCCTTAATAAAAAAATAAATAGCGAAATGGCCAAAAGTCAGTCACAATTGATGAAAAGTGAGATATTTTGCAAGGTTTCTAATATTCTAACAGGATTTGAAATATTTGAAGGTATTATTTTCAAATTCTTTGGAATTTTCAAAAACTTAAAAAAAATATCAAAAGATTTAGAAGGATCTTACCCATTTTACATTCTCTAAGGACCTCGGCCTACATGCATATGGATAAGGATGAAAGGACCCCTATTAACGGGCTATCCTAAGTGATTTGAAAAGGATCCCTATAAACGAGCTCTCATGGTATGCATGATTGTAGTATGATAGAAGGGTGAAAAAGCCTAGGTAACATGGGCCTTCTGGATCCATGTATCTAGGTCTCTTCCGGAGCAATCTCCAGTTTTTGCAATCGGCACAGGGACGACCTACGGTCCGCACAGTTACTAAAAAACAGCCCTCCATTGGCATGGTGGCCTGTGAACGGATATCAATTGAGTTTCCCGCTCAATGCGACTCCCCCCCCCCTAAGCCCCATAGCCCTTCTACCACTTTGCACAGGTCAACTTTAATGTTGCCAGCCAGGGCCAGGAGCATCCTTTTGGTGGACAGTAAGATCAAGATCAGACCTAAATAACTGCTCTTGGACTAACCATTACCCAAATTAACTTGCATCACAGAAAATGCGCTTCTGCAGTTTTGCAGTAGGGCATGGCTGCGAGGCATACCGGTATCTCACTAATCCACAAACCCTGGTTAGTTCGAGACACCATCAGTGGTTTATGAGGAGAAAAGGCTGGTTTTTGTTGGAGGAAACCCGAGGCCGACAATCTAAGGGCTTACATACTGGCGAAGAGAGTCAACGCCGTCCCGCTGTTTGAGCTATATTCTAGAGGCGTGATAGTAATAGTCACGGATCTTAGAAGAATAGTAAGGCTAGTGATGGGATCGACTTAATTTACATATGACAGCGATACCAATCCACTTGTGAAGGTAGGTACACTGGTGGAATATTGTAAAGTAAGGGGTCTTCCTCTTCTGCTGGGGTGCGATGCTAACTCCGACCGTAATCTGTGGAGCATCACGGACATCAACTCGAGAGGTAATGAACTACTGGAATACCTAATCACCACTGATTTAGATATTCTTAATATGGCTTGCTCCCTGACGTATCGTAACTCGGTTAGGGAGAAAGTCCTTGACATCACTCTCTTTACCGGTAGTTTTATAAATAACAACAATAAGTGGGTAGTCTCAGATGAACCCACACTCTCAGATGGCTCACAGACAGAGTTAATGTTAAAATTGACTGTACCTGCCGGCACTAAATGGGTCAGAAATCCAAGAAGAACAGACTGGATTCATTTTTCCACAGAACTAGAAAGTGCAGTTTCAGGAGTGCCCAGGACAATTAGAAATATGTGTAACCTAAAGATGGCGGCGGAGATCTTCACGGAAGCCATCAAATCTGCTTATGAAAGTAATTTTTGACCTTCAAAAGTCCGTAAGGTTGGAGAGACATACAAGTGGAATGTGAAAATCGAAAATCTTTGCAAGGAAACAAGAGAGAGGTTCAGTCAGTGAAGTCTCGACTGGAAAGGATCAGGGACTGATTCAGGGAGGCATCACTGGTGCCTCTAAGTCTGTGGGTTATAATAGCTTTGGAGCCCTTTTATCTCGTCATTAAGGCCGTGGCTGCGAAGGCGGCCTGGAGATTAAATATGGTTAACGATAGTAGTGTCTTGACAGTCGTGTAGATACCAATCGACATCGCTAGGAGGCCGAAACTGAGCATGCTCAGGGACACAATGTCCACATGTCGCTACCTTTCCGACAAGAAGTACTCAGTTAGCTAATCCAAGAAGAGCCGGTGCGTATCGTAGAAGGAAAAGAAAGGGCTTTACAACTGCGATGGGATCCGACGCCACAGTTTTACAATCTGAGATTATGGCTATGCTCCAGTGCGCCTAAAAGGCATAGGAGTATGGCAATAAAAAGCACATTCGTTACTTCTCAGACAGCAGGGCTGCTATGATGGCCCTGAATTGAACAACGATCACGTCGCTTCTAGTATGGGAGTGCTTCGAGGCACTGAATAAGCTAGCGACAAAATACTAAATAACTCTGCTCTGGATCCCTGAGCACAGCGCTATCAAAGGCAATGCGATATCGGACAGGCTAGCAAAGCTAGCACAAAAAAAAAATTTTACTCGACCCGAGCCAGTTGTAGGCATTTCCAGTAGGTTAGTCACCTGAAATATTAAAAGTTGGCTGACTGAGGAAGATCAGAATGAGTGGTTTTTGGTCTCTGGTTGCGGAGAGGCTAAAACACTCCTGGGCTCAAAGACAAACTCTCACCGAGCGAAAGAATTACTGAAGCTCGGGAGGAATGAAGTCAAGGTCCTAACAGAAATGTTTATAGGACACGGAAATTTTCGGTATCACAGACATAAGATAGGATTTAAACAAAATCCCTTCTGTAGTCTCTGTGGAAAGGGTAATGCGACTTCTACTAATATCCTCTGTACCTGCCCTGCAATTGCGGGGAAACGTGTAACACTTAGAGGCAGTTACTGCATCAATGAGTAATCTAAACTATAATCAAAAGTTGATTTATAATTTTAAATAATTAGTAAAATCTTCGTTATTTAATAGATAAAAATAAAGACTTTTTTATATTGAGTATATAGTCTCTGTTATACTATTCTTTATTTGTGAAAATTAATTTGCTTTCTTTTACCCTATTCAGGAATAATCCTAGTTACAAGAAAGGTGGAAAACCGATGCGTCGTCAAAAGGCGCCACAAGCCTTTCAAATGAATTTGTAGTGTGAATACTTTCATAAGTTCTTGTTTTAATGGTAATAAACCTAATGTTCACTAAAAAAATCATTTAAAAAAATATATTTTTTTAAATTTACTTGTTTTGATAGTGTCCTCTGCGTAGAGAATAGCCCAAACGCGATTGTTACTAATACGGATGGACGTAAAAAACCTGTTACCGAGTGGATAACCATGTACGTTGGAAAGAATGGACAGGCTAACTAATTTGATAGTTAAGGGCTACCGCTCCTCGTATTTAAACATCTTCCTTTGTTCAAGTGCAAATTGTTCCATCTGCATGTGGAATACAAAATGACTACAATGTGCGATTTTGGATATTCATGGTAAAAATTTTAAACAAAATAGTGCTCTTGTATCATGAATACAGACAGCATCATGAAAATTAGCCACACTTTTCTTGCTACAATACATACATCGAGGGTTACGATTTTATTATGTGTATTCTATTTTTATTGTCAAAATATTTTACCTAGTAAATGTAACTAAATTAAAATCTAAAATATTTTGTTTTCATTGAAAGGTCGTCACCATTCTAGTGTATAAGTAGCATTTAAGTACAATATTAAACAGTTTAAGTGATATTCCTTATTCTCAAATGCATAATCTGAGGATAGAAATCTATTTTGAGGTCCGCTCTTGAGCAATATATGTTCTAGATGAGGTAAAAGGGAAAGTATATAACCATTAGAGTGACATAATTAAGGACATATTGAGTAAAGGTCGTTAACTGTTTATAGTCACACAACCTGGGGTTGAGGGAAGGGGGGCCTTACGCCATAGTGAAGCGAAGGAGTGAAATGAAAACTGAACTGGCTTTTTGGTATAAGTGGAGCCTTACTACTATTAGTTATATAATAAGGGTATATAGATCTGCCTTCTGCTCCACTTGAAATAGAGGTAATACTTAGTGCACGCACATGGTGGCGCTGTTTTCCCTGTATATTTTATGTTGATAATGATGGTGATGACGGTGTACCGGCTCTCCACAAATTTTCATTGCCACTGCATTTATGTGGTTTGATAAGAATTGGAATAAGGTGTGCAAACTGTTTACGTCTAGTTGTTATAACCTGCTTCCTTGCTCGCACTGCACCATTCACAAGATCGTATATATATATATTTGCATGAGACAAACGTTAGCCATTTATTATTACACCTCCTCACTTATTTTCAGAGAGACGACTTCCCGAAATGGACCCCAAAAAATTCAATAATAGTGCAGCTTTGCGACGGTAACGCAAAGGCACAGTTTCTGTAATACCTTAAATAGGAACTAAACTTCTACGTATGGATTGGTTTGTCTGTTCTGGTGAACTAAGGCAAACTAATTCATCTCGAGACATTTTGACGTCTGGTTTCTTTAATTATCGCAAAAATGAAGGTATGACGCAAAAAAATAAAAATAAAGCAAAACTTGCTGATAGTGTTGCCATTTTCCTCGCTCATCTTTAATCGCTGGCGACTGCAAAATTGACGATATTTCGTTATCATACAAGCTCAGGGTCATACCGGAGTTTGAACTGTTGCAACCGTTTGCGATGTTTGAGTCATCGTTGTTGCAGGTGAAAACATGGGTAAATTCAAGTTATGCATTTAAAAACGTTGAACTTTTTCATGTGGATTTAACACCATTTTGCGTGCATATTCCATAACTTATTACGAGTGAAGGAATTTCAACAACACAGTGTCTAGTGTTGGGCGCAACAGAATTGGTAGAAATACGCTACCACATTGAATGAGGGATTTGCGTTTACGTCGTCAGGGAACACCTGCCTTTGCAATACATCGGAGATTAGTAGCATGACGATTTAATTTTCGTTTTTTAGTTGCACTCTCGCCAATACTTTGCACAAGTTTAGAGTTAGCCGTTGCAAAGTATCGAACACCGTTGCTTTTGTGTCAAATGACAGAGGACATGCTAAATAGCTGTCTGTTTTTATTCTAATTAAATAGCTTGATGTTGACGACGTCATTACAATCGTATGACTGGAATATTGATCTGAGATTGCTTGTTCTTGGTGGAATTACGTGGTACATTCTAAATATATTCTTGAGAAACACAGGTTTCGGGTTTAAATTGTTTCAATTCTAGCAATAGATATACATAAACCTGAATAGTGGTATCATAATAAACTTCTTGAAGTAAGCGTGGATTCTCAGGACATACTTGACCAGAAAAGTGACGTATCTGTGCTCTGTGATGGTTTTTTTTTGTGTGTAAACAACGATATAGTTTGCATTTAGTGAAATGTCCCTTTGACTGCCACCTTTGAGGAATACATTTTGTGAAATAAAAATGACTCTGAGATTTGTGTGATGATTACCTTCTGTTAAGAGATCAGCAACAGCATTATTTGATGTTTTACGCATAAGGACATCCATGACAATCAATTTCACTCTTCGATCACTAGTAAAATCAGTTTATTGTGGACCACTGTTGGACCACAAATCATTTATGTTTAAGTATGCTTCCACCATGTGTCCATGATTATGACTGACTTGTATTTAATGTAACAGATCTTCAAATGGATTGGAAAAAGCTTCTCAACGGAGCTCCACCTGCCGCAGACGCAAAAACACTCAACGAAATAAGCTTATACGTTACGTGCGCCGCTGTAATATGCGGTAGAGATTTGCTTATACAACCGCATATGACGCGGTTTTATTAGCTTGTACAATGGCGTTCGACGCGAATGGATAAGCCCATGCAGTCACGCATAGAGTTGTGCCACGTATCTAATAATAATCAATCCTTATTATATAACTAATAGCAGTAAGGATTCACTTATACCAGAAACCCAGTTCAGTTTTTATTTCACTCCTTCGCTTCACTATGG
>NC_046659.1:23826612-23826910 GCF_010883055.1 Belonocnema kinseyi | reverse complement strand
CCAGGTTGTGTGACTATGAAAAGTTAGTGCCCTTTACTCAATATGTCCTTAATTATGTCACTCTAATGGTCATATACCATCTCTTTTATCTCATATAGATCATACATCGCTCAAGAGCGGACCTCAAAATAGATTTCTATCCTCAGATTATGCATTTGAGGATAAGGAATACCACTTAAACTTTTTAATATTGTACGTTACGCTTTACAGCACCATTTGTAAAGCGGATCATCACTAGACGCTCTTAAATTTGTCCTCAGATGGACTCTTAAATATCAGGACAGAAACCATAGAGGAA
>NC_046659.1:23819536-23826512 GCF_010883055.1 Belonocnema kinseyi | reverse complement strand
CGTGCCATGTAACCCCGTTCACGGGCCACACTCACATCGTAGCAGTCTAGCAAGTCGTGATTCAGTCGCTCCGTCCACCCAAAGGTCACGAGATCCCGCCGACCCATCGCATTGAATCCATTATCATTGGCGCCCCCAGCTCTAGATTGGTCGGCATTGTTGGCCGACCCATTGTCGGAAGCCCTGCGCGTTCTGTTCTTTTGAACCGCACTTACTACAACTATGTTTGGTGTTGTCATTGTTGTTCCCACGAGAAGCTAGGAAAAGGGGTTCGTCCATCCTTGTAGAGCCCCGCATGCAAGGATAAGGCTGCTTACTCTGCTTACTCTGAGTTTATATTTACATATAAACACACACGCAAATGTAACTTTTATTAACTTATTTTGAATTAGAAAATCAATTATTATATTTAAGTTTTGAAAAATGTATCCTACCCACACTACAGAATAACTTTCATCTTTTCGTCATTTATGTATCTGTGATTGCACTGTTCAGGCGTTGGCATCCACTGATCATCTTCTTGTGAATGTGTACAAGTTTTACTACTTAGGACAGAAGGTATTCCCTAAGCACGCTGTCCGCGTAACGATTACATTTTTCGAGACCAATCAGTGTACTTGTCTTCTATTACCCACAAACGATCAAAGATATCTTCTTCTAAGGATATTACAAAAGAACTAGTCATCCCTATTTTACGATTCCATAGTCCATTTAAAAGTTATCTTATCTTTTCTTTCCTTACGAACTGTTCGTCAACACTGTAAATATAAAAGCAAATGCATTCCATTGATATTTTTGTTTTTTATTATTAAATAAATCCAACCAATGTTTATATACATACGAGGTCTGTTCAAAAAATATGCGGACTGTGGTCATAAAAAACGTACTTTCTTGAAAGTTACACGCCTGGGTCTCCTTCAAAATACTCTCCTCCCCAACGCACACACTTATCCCAACGGTGTTTCCACTTATTGAAACAGTCCTGGTACACTTCTTTTGTGATTGCTTTCAGCTCGTCTTTCAGTTGTCGTGATGGAAAAACCAGTTGTCACTTCTTCACAATTCGGGCCTTTTGCGTCGGACGGCGTCCCTAAAACATGAAGTACGCTTCATGGCAACATCACCGCAGGCCGTGTTGAGCATGGCAAATGTTTCAGTTGCAGATTTCCCGAGTTTCAGATAAAATTTCACAGCAATATGTTGCTCTTTCAGGCTGTCGATTTTACAATCCGACAAACAAGAAAAACACTCTATACTTAAAACCGTGTAGCTTATCAACAGATGAAGATATCTGCGGCTGAAATGCCGCGTTTCAAATAGCTGATCTGTGCGAACTTAGCGACACCAAGCCGATTCTCCTGAAACCAACTCGATCCGCGAAATTCAAAGCGTCCGCGTATTTTTTGAACAGACCTCGTACAAGAAAACATTAAAAATTATATAATATGTAACAGATCTCCCCCCCCCATAAAGATATATGGCAAACCAAATTTTATTCTGTTAACCGTGGTTTTTTACATTCACAGTCATGTACCCAAATGGTACAGTCTGTGTCCTTCCCACACGTCACTTTTTTCCATAAACAGTCCAAACGGTTTCATTTTCTGTTCGAGAGATAACGCGATGTAAAGTTGTGCGGCGAATGGAGTTAAAGGTAACAGTTAATGTATCATCATTTTCAGCTAGTACAGGCTGCCGAATTGAATCAAAATTAACTGTGCTGGAAGGGGATTGGGTTGAGGAAATCGCCTTTAGTTTACACGCTTCAACTTCGCTAGCGTTTGGCTTTCTCACTTTATATGAATAAAATTTTGGCCCATTAGATACAAAAGCACTAATATAACTCCCTTTGTCGTAGAATGCCTTCTCATCACTCATGTCACCTAGGAAATTTCCAAATGGAAGTTCGTAATTTCCGGGTTTTCCAGAAGAAACATAAATGACAGAATCCATATCATAATGCAGAGCACGCCTACCTAGTGGTTGTAGGTAACTATGCAGTTTGAGTCGACCTTGATCGGTAGTATTTGCAGCTATGACAACGTTCGAGATTCGAGAAGGTTGAACCGCTGTGCTGTTATGTTGCCATGCTACATAAAAAAATGGAATTATTATTATTGACACATTATTTAAAGATCCAACGCAACGCCTTCTTTTTCCTCAAACTTTGATAGGTAATGAGATTTAGGAGCTTCATCAATGCACCAAACAGGCTAGTCCCATTATTCCTGTTTTATTTTCAAATACATATTGATGTATGGTGCAAAGAGCTTTCCTGTTTGAGTTTGGGGATCCTATTGGGTTACTTCATACTGCCATATCTCAAATACAGTTAGTACTTTATACTATAACTTAATAGCAGCTTCATGTTCATCGACAACCCGGGTTCCCTCAAACGAAAGTTCTTGTGGATCCTCATGTGTACAACTGCTCTGCTGTTTTTATTTTCTCAACATGACCGACACACGGAAAACAATACAGTTGTGCATGCGTACCGGCAATACAGGGTGAAATTCACAACGAGGTGGCAATATGGAGCAATATACAAGACCTTCAACTCGATCAAGATCTGTATTTGTAAGCCCTGTTAATACTTGATATTCGTCACCCACGTATGCTTTTCGATGGCCAATTGGAAACTTACCGTATTCTGATATCGATGGGTATACAGAGATGATGTTGGCAAAAGGCCCTTTTTCTTTGTTAGACATTTCATAGTATGTCACAGTGTTTCCCGTTTGCCCACTAAAAAAGGATGCTTGCGAAGTTTGTTCTTCAAGTTGGGATTTCGTTGAATCATTTGTTCCAAGTCGCACTCCGAAATTTCGTCTAGAGAAAAACCAGCATAACGAATTCATTTCAATATTGCACGTGTTTGTTCGAACCGCGTGTCCATTGTTTTAACCGAGTTTAATGTTTGATCGCGATTTTCAGTATAACATATTTGACAACCATGCCAGGAACACACATGAATTTGAATTACGTATTGCCCTTTTGTATTAGGATCTTCGTAAAACCCATGCACTGAATGCCCTTGTATTATATTTATTATTATTTATTTTTATTTATTTATTATTTTATATTATATTTTGTTGTGTACAATTTCACGTTCTTTCGAAATCATGTACTAGATAGCCTTAGCTGTGAGTGGGCAAACATTTCCATTTGCTAAAAGTGAATTTCAAAATGCCAAACATGCTCGTCAAAGAATGCATAATGGGGAAGTAATACCATTTTTTTATTCGCAGGATAAGCCGAATGTCTTTGCCATTGCGCTAAGTGGCATTAGAAAATAACTCAAGCTGTCTAGGAATAATGTTTGCCCGATCTTCATCGATATAATTTTAGTACCGATGGTGATGAGGGAAGAGAGCTTGCAAATTTTATTTTGAACCAGATGACGTAGGATGAACTGCCCGTCAAATGCGCAAGCATTGTGGGCAATGCATACTGCTAGATTAGAATCACGCATTGCTAACTCTACTAGTTGATACACAGTTTTGAGATGTCTAGTTCATCCTCACACTGAATACATACAACTGCTGTGTTTCGAAATCATGAAAGATAAAAAAACATGCCGGAAAAATTCCTAAAATAATTATTGCGCCTTATGAAATCTAAATTTGTGTCGCATGGTGATTTCGTATTACACTGTGGATAAACATCAGGACAGCGGTGTTGTTGTTGTCTGTTATAACTTCTGTTACATGCTAAACAGAAGATCCTGGTTCCAGCTGCACCACGCAAATTTAAGTTTTTCGGATGATGTTTTTTTCTTGCATGTAAAACAAAATATTGACCCTAACTTTGATTGGCAAACCTTTATTTAGCATGTGCATAGTGCCGTCATACAGTGTATCTACTTCTTGGCCGAATGTGGAAATATTAAAATTTGTTATCGCAACTCCCTCATAGGCTAAATTAATTTGAAATTCATTAATTTCTGCTATTCCGCAGCCACCTTCCAAAATTTTCGCACTAGGATGTGCGCTTAAAGTTTGTGCCATTTCATGCTGCAAAATTCAACATGAATTCCGCATTCCGCATCTTATTCGAATGATTGTGTAATGCACCAGACCTTTCTTCTCCCGCTGCGCATATGCAATACCAGCAACTATTGAACGTGGTAAGCACAAGTTATCGCTATTTCTAATAGTCAGAATTAAACTTTTTGCGACATTTTCATGTGTCAATCCACCGCGCCCGCAAGACGTAGGTACCTTCGTGACTGTAGATGTGAGAATAAATTCGTTCGTAATCCTGAACGTTACAATACTTTGCACTATCTTGAATATGAAATCCCATAATTCCTTAGCAAAAAATAAACGTACTGGTCGAAAGGACATCCATCATTACATAAGCATGGATTTCCCTAACAGCCCCTTCGAACCAATTTCACATTTTCTCCCCGTGAGAAAATGTCAAAAAATGTGTTTTTAATTCGCGTCCTTGAACTTTAAAATGTGGCACATACATTTTATCCTCGGAAACAATCTTAAAACCATTTCCAGGCGGAAAAACATGGACCGTTTCTGCTCCTTCTGTTGCTGCTTCCTGGAGTTCTTGTAATTCCGAGGCTGCTCGTTGCAAATCTTCCATGTCCGTTTACTCGTCCTCTTCTTCTTCCTCGTCTTCAGTTTCCTCATTTTGCTCCTTACTTCTTCCTTGTCCAATTTGTATTATAGGTGATGCGTATAACTTACTCGGACCTTCCCCTGAAAATTAAAAAATACTTAAAAGTGAGATATTTTTGTATTTGGGGCATTCTACTCTTTTTCTTCTTACCTGCATCTTCTCTCTTTCTCTCTTTATCGGACACTCATTTGCAAATAAACCATCAACATGTCTGACTTTATGCTCTTATTATCTTTTTGATATTGATTCTAATTTTTTCTGTGAAAACTTCTCTTCCTTGAGTTTAAAAATCTGCAAATAATAAATGTGTATATGCCGGTGTGTTTGACGTGCATTCAAGAAAGGGCTTCTGAAAATAGAAAATTATCTCAATTTTGTGATAGTTATTGTCGCCTTTATTGCATATTTTTGTTTTTCATTATGTTAAACTACTTATTCTTTTACCTTGAGTTTAAAAATCTGCAAATAATAAATGTGTATATGCCGGTGTGTTTGACGTGCATTCAAGAAAGGGAATAACGAACTAAACAAAAATTTTACAGAGGCGGGCGATTGACAATTCATCATTGTCAATGCTCGATCATTGACAACAGTGCTCGATTATTCACAAAATATTACTAAAATATAAAAAGCGGTCTTTTTATTTTAAACAGTCAAATACCTTATAAATGAACGTTCCGTTTTATTAAATTTATGAAAAATGTTATTGTTATAAATTAAGAAATCAATAGTGTAAAACTTAAGAAAATCATAATAAATAAATTGTTTTTAACTGTCTTAACAGTTTATAGTAAATTTTCCAGAATCCTTGTCGGGGAGACTTTATTTTTTGATCCCATGTTAAAAAAATACAATAAGAAGCATAAACTGACAATTTTTTATTTGTAAAAATAAATTAGTCGTGGGCTTATATTTTAAGTTTTTGTAATGCTCTTTTATGACATCCATTGAACACTTTTTATTAAACTTTGCCACATGTTCATACACTGATATAACTGGAGGGTGTCTGTAACGAAAAAGTCCTTTTTGATGTGCATCAATCAAGACAGATACATGCATATGTGCAAGGACAAACTTCAGATTTTTTCGCAATATTTGCATGCAATTCCTTAGACTAATAAGTTTGGAGTTTGCAACCCATTGCAAACAACATTTACGAAAAATAAAGCAAAACAGTCACTTCGAAAAATGTACTAAATTGGTAATGAATTTAATATACTCTTCTTTTAGAGTAGTCTGGCTATTGGATCGATCAGGTGACAAATCATTAAAATTAGTTCTTTTTTTGCGAAGTAATATGACCTTTTTCACATAATGCTTTTTTTAGGGGCCCTTTCCGGGTTAAAATTTGAATTGTCACTGTCTAAAGTCGTGTCAAAAAACATGGGATCTTTTGGAGAGGCCTTTCGCGGCCTGCAAAAATAGTTAAGTTTGGCTTTTAAACACGTTGAATGTTGTTAGCAAAACATTTTTGGAAACATAAAGTATAATATCAAATTCGAATTACTGCTCATTTATACTTGCTTCCAGGGTATTTGAGGTTAATTTTAGCAAAATGTAGCCCACGATTTGATACCTAATTTATTTATTTATATCCTGGCCAAATTTTGTGCTTAATTCCAAATTTCAGAAAAAAAAATGAACATAGGTCTGATTAGCTTTCCCAGGAGCCGGAATACTTTACGTACATGTTTTGTTGTCTACAGAACAAACAAGACTAAATTTATAGTTAATAATAATGCACTAGCAGCAAATAATACTTACACAGAACATTTGTTGTATTTCAGAAATCTCAAATTACGAATCACGTGTTTCCCTTAGAGCCTCGAATTTTCTGTCACTTGAGCATATTATCAGCGTCCTTTTCTGAACACCTTCGCACATTGGATATACAGAATAAATACAATATGGAATTTAATCCTTACGTTATTTTAAAAGCATGGTCGCTTTTACTGAGCACTTATTCATGAATTCGAAATTGAGTTTTTTTTATACACTGCATATCTGCGCTTCTAATATTTGGGAGGTTTCAATGTTAAAGGGGAAGTTGATATTTATTTTTATTATCAAAAAAATATGAATTATTTATTATTTGTTTGAAGTTATTGAAATAATGTTGTAGAAAATTCATAAATTAAAAGAAATTAAAAAGATAAATATGAAGATCTTTTAGTAATACATATAAACATGTACAACGTCATCATAATACAGGAAATTACTTTTTTGCGGATATACGAGTAGTGCTGGGAATCTCATGGGGTGGCTGTGAAGGCCAGGGCGAGGTTAAGGCACTTCTCATATCACACTGTCTATAATCACTTGGCGCCTTGCGGAGGGGGGG
>NC_046659.1:23806406-23819526 GCF_010883055.1 Belonocnema kinseyi | reverse complement strand
GGTGTGTGTGTGTGACTGTCCAGAGTGGTACCCTTATTACTATTATAGCTATTTAAATAAATGGTCTGCGTTTCCATTAATTCCTCAAATAAATGCAAATCTATTGATTAAAAATGATCATTTCTAAATTTAACCTATATAGCTTCTTAATAGATTGAATGCTTTCACGATGATTCATTTGCATAAAAAGCAATATATCTGGTTCCAATCACTTAAAAACTACTGTTTCGTAAAGATTGCAGTTCACTTCCTCAGGGCTGACCTGAAACGAAGTTATCAAGTTATTTTGTTCTCATGTATACTCTCTACGATGCCTGTGATTGGACAGAGCGCCCCACCATGGGGACTCGTGGAACCTCATTGGCCAATCAAGTCTTTTTTTGAGCCTGAGGACGCAAAGCTAGATCGGATTGGTATCATATCCATAATCTCTATTGATGTTATTAGGGTGTTTTAAAATTTCGATGCTTCTCTATGTTTTCTTGGCAAGATATTGTGTTTTTGCAATGAATTAGTCATCACCTCCCTTATATGCAGAGCTGTCTCCATAACAGATAAAGATAAATTACAAAAGGAATTACAAAACGTCAAACAAATCCTAATACAGAGCGATTACACAAACAAACAACTTGATACAGAGATAAGAAAATACATTACAAAAAAAAGTCAACACAACTTACGAAAGAAAGAGAGAGAAAACGAACATCACCCTACCCTACATACAAGGTATCACAGAACAAATAGGAAGAATTTTTAGCAAACACAACAACCAAATCATATATAAAACACCTGCAAAAAGAGGACAACTATTAAATAACCCTAAAGGCAAAAAGGCAACCCTCAGTGATCCAGGAAATCCCTTGTTCTTGTGGCAAAGTCCATATTGGAGAAACCAAGAGAGAAGGGAGCCAACGTATGAAGGAACATGAGAGTAAAGTTAGGCTGAAATATTTCACACAATCAGCACTAGCTGAACATCATATCGAAACAGGACATACCATTTTATTTGGCAAAACAACAGGTATTGCAAAAACACACAATATCTTTCCAAGCAATCGAAATCTTAAAACACCCTAATAATATCAATTTGGACAACGGACATAGTATTAATCCGATTTGGCTTTACGTCCTCCCGGATTAAAAAAAACGACTTGTTTGGCCAATCAGGTTCCACCAGTCCCCATGGTGGGGTGCTCTGGCCAACCACAGGCATTGTAGAGAACATACATAGGAACAACATAACCTGATACCTCAGTTTCATATCAGCCCTGAAGAAGTAAACTGCAATGTTCACGAAACGTCGTATATAGCTTCTTATCAGCTAAAAAACAAATATCTCTTATTTCTGTAGTTAACATTTATACTTTCAACCTCATGCTACAGAATTAAAATTGATTATAACTTTTTCTAAAATTAAAATTAAAATTAAAATTAGGCACGTAATTTAGTAAATTTACTAATTTACTGAAACTCATTTTATGTAATAAACATTTTATGAAATTAGTAACTGATTCTCCATCTTCTATCAGTTCAAAGAATCCATCAGGGCGAACAGCTTGTTCCATAGTTTTATCTTTTCTTCTAAACGCGTTTAATGATCAGCTGATGTCCGTAAGTGTCGATTAGGTTAGAGCTAAAATCATTGATGTTAAGGTTTGTCGGTGTACTGGTGCAAACAAATTTTTATAAACAAACGTTCAACCGTTTTGCTCTTTGAAGAAGAGACTCTGCAGTAACAACCGTGTAGATCGTCTAAGCATAGAAAAATTGCAAAATTTAACATCACATTGTTTCGAAAAACAAAGTAGAAACATTCTTTACTCTTTTGCATTACATAATAAAGTTTAGGAATCATTAGCATAAGAAAAAAGTACCAATTGCAGTATATTCGGAGGAATTTAATTGCGGACACGGAAAGTACGCTACCTGACGGAATGGTAGGCAGATCCAGGTTAGAAGTGGTTAGCATATGGTCACTTACGTATGCAGATGACATAGTGCTGCTAGGAAAGAGCGAAACGGCCTTAGAGGAGATGACAATAAGGTTGAAAAGATACGTTGATAAGAATAGGTGAGAGCTTAATGCGAAAAAGTCAAAGGTTCTGATGTTCAAAAAAAGATGTGGAAGGAATATGTAAGGCGAGTGGGAGTAGAAGGGTAGCGAGGTGCAGCAGAGGAAAGAGCTTGCGTTCCTCGGCTTCCTATTTCTCAAGAATGGGATAGTGGATGGTCATGTAAAGAAGAAAATGAAAAGGGCAAATGTGGGATGAGGCAGGTGTGGGGGCTATAAAAGATTTTGTTCGCACATTATTACAGAAGGAGAATGAAATTCGTCGAGTCACTAGTATTGTGTCTCTTATTTTATGTAGTGCAGGTGTGGGACTGAAATGAAAGTGAGGAAATAAACAGAATACAGGCGAGGTACGTTAAAAAGAATACTTGAGTTAGCAAGGAATACGCCTAATTTGAGTGTTAGGAGAAAGACGGTGAGTCGAGCATTTGAATATGAAGAGACATTTCTGTAACAGGTGGGAAGTTAGCTGGTTAGAGAGCGTTGGCGGGAGCAGGAGTGCAGGAAAGGAGGTGGGAAGGTTGAGGCCAAAATTGGGAGATATAGACTAAATGGACTGCAGGTAGATGAATTGAGAACGATAGACGAAGAAGGAAGAAAAGTACGGAGAGAAAAGGCAACAGGGGAGGAGAGAATGAGAGAGTTGAGGTTTAGCAGGAAATATGGGTGGATTATGCGTAGGTAGAAAGCGCAATGTCTGTGTCAAGAAAGAGAGAAAGGTAGTCAGGAGATTATAGTGAGGATAAGATGTGGATGCATGGAAGATTTGTATAGTTTCTGTCTTTCTAGAGAAAATAAAATGTGTGAACAACGTAAGAAGGGAGATGAAAAAGTGGAACACTGACTGGAGGAATGCGAGGAGGTAGAAAGGATTTGGCAAGCATGGAGGTATTGATGCATGAAAGAGGTGACAAAAAGGCAGTAGTATCGGCGAAGAGGGTGTTGGGTAAGATAGAGAAGAAAAGAAGGAAGAGGACTAAATAAGGAAAGACTGTAAATAGGAGAGGCAATAGATATAAGTAAAATGTAAATATTGTAAATAGTACATAAGTATGACATATTAGGTTACAGGCAGAATTTGACAATGCCAGATTTAGTTTCAAGAAATTTCTGTAATAAGTAGAAGTGTAAGTAAGTCAATTTTTTAGGGCCAACAGCCCTAACAATGAACGCTTATCCATCTACCAATATGTAGGTTTAAAAAATGTTAATGGAAATTTTCTTCTTGTACTCTTCTAAAAGAAATATAATATTTTGTAACGAGCTTTGGTAAAATATTTGGCTTAGACTTTATTAACAACGTAATAGTATATAAATGTAAAATCGAAATCACTATTTAATGTGAATTTTACAACTATAAAGTGACACTTAGTGGAACATGGAGCAGACCCAGCGGCGGATTGTCATAACAGATTCAATTTGCAGGCAAAAATAAAAAAGGCAGACATGGTCTCGAAATATTATATATACTTTTACGTCCAAAGAGATGTAACTCACCTTATATTTTGTTTTATTTTAATATGGTTCCTCGTTTTAGATTATAATTAAAAATAAACTAGAAAACTGAGACGAGGATAACTATCAAAAATAACAGAAATGAAGTGATTACACATGAATTTAAGCTTCACAAGTTCATTAAGATTTATTTAAGTAATTACAAATGGCTTGAGAAATAAAAATAAAGATATGCCAAGGTAAAGTTTGAAAGCAAGAATAAGAAAACGTTACAATACCTCTCGATGTTATTTCTTCACCAAGCTCCCGTTTAGCTCATCTTGTTTGATTTTAGTCCATCATAGATAGGGATTACTAGTTAATCAAACCAGTATATGCTAGAATAGTGAGAATATAGTAGTTAGACTATTGGTCGGTGGGT
Organism: Belonocnema kinseyi; assembly: GCF_010883055.1. Classification (NCBI taxonomy): domain Eukaryota; kingdom Metazoa; phylum Arthropoda; class Insecta; order Hymenoptera; family Cynipidae; genus Belonocnema; species Belonocnema kinseyi. Next base: position 23,815,579 of record NC_046659.1, on the reverse strand, counting down.
TCATATGGCAGGTTAACCCTTTCGGAAAGTGTCCTTTTGTTTGTCGATCTAACTGAGACATTATAACTTCCGCACAGAAACTCACTTTTCCAAGGTTATAGATATACTTAAGATTTCTAATGGTATCGCGTTGATGGGCCGCCTCTTGGGATCGAAGTTAAAGTATTGATGATCGGTGTTTTTAGAATCTCTTATGCAATCATTCTACTATAAAAAAATTCTTCCAAATCATACGATATTTAAATAAACGAAAAATAAGAGAAAATAATTAAGTGAAGAAAGTGAAATAAAAAAGAACGTGCACAAATCCATTATTCGCACAATTAAATTTATATTTTTCAACAGGTTCGCGAATATCACATATGAGAGCACCATTTCGTAAGTATATTTCGAATTTTTAAAAGTGTAAAAAAGAATGCTTCTAATATATCCCTTTATTGTATGCCAGCATAAATAAAACGGGTACAAAAAATTTCATTTGGAGAAAAAGTAGATCAGAATTAAATAACTAATCATTTTTTTCAAATTGGCAATTATAAGTGATGCAAGAATGTATCCTGATTAATTTGATGGATCACAACAAATGTATCGTAAAAAAAGATTGATTAATAAATTTTGCCTAAACAGTTTTTTATAAATCCAATGCAAATTTGTCTAACTTATCATCAGGCCAGAAATGTCAATATTTTACAATATTATGATAATAAAAACTAAATAATGAATAAACGCTGTTTCCTAACGTTTCAAAAACTTTAGAAGTTTTTCAAAAATTTGTAAAAAGACAATGATTTTATTGAGTAATATTTCAGATATTTTCGATTCATTCTCCCACCACTGTAGCAAATCTTTACCCCTCAGTAGAAGTTTTATACTCCTCAGGGTTAGTGCCTCTGAGTAGAACCTTAAATTTTTGTTAAATAACTGATAAAAATGAGCCACTCAAGTCCTAACAATTTAAGTGTTTAATATTTGTATGAAATAGTATATTAGAGTTTTAATTTTAAATTATTTGTAATGTAATTTCATCTCTTATACCTTTTTCTATTCTTATTGTAGTAGAAATTTATCATCATTGTTAACATTTTAATAATCGCTTAATCGCTCTTGTTCTTTTTTTTTTATTCTTTTTTTCCTCATTACATTCTTTCTTTCTCAATCAGAGGGGGAGGGGAGCCTGCCTGAAGTAGATCCGCCCCACCTGTTTCAAATAGTATTGGCACCATTGGATAATAGGGAATAAACATCTTCATAATACACATTTTTCATATCCTTTATGTCATACAACGATAATAAACTTTCGGTACTACCACCGAAAAAAGCGTCTGTCGGATTTAGAGGCGGGTGTAAAAGAGGTGGGTGGGTTGAACGGAGGATTACTTGTAGTTCTTTTTCATAGTAATAGCATCCATGGAACTGTAAGACAAAATTTTTCTAATGCTTGATTTGTAGTAAGCATCGACTAGAGGTTTAGTGTTCATAATTATCTCTTTTCCCTTGCTAGCGTTTAAACTGTCAACGCCAAGTTCTTTTTCTTTCCATACAAGCTACTCGATTATTTTATGTGGCTGCTTTTTTCTTAAACGATATCCACCAGATCGGAGAATACCATTTGTCGAAGGCTTTAGATCATTTTCGCAGCAAGCTGACGCTATTGTACTAGCCTTCTCAAAAGGGCACACTTTTGCGCAATCTAGGAAAAGATATCTAAAAATTATGTAAGCTTTAAGTAAAATTGTCACATACGTTTTACCGTATTCTAATTTATTTTGAAAGTTAAAGATACATTCTGTATCTTTTTTAACTTGTACGTACTATTGAATGTATTTTTCTCTTTCTGATGCTAGTACCCTTTAAGGCTGTTAGAATGGAGTGCACAAAAATGGCTAAATCTATGAAACACTCAAAACTTACTAACGGCCGACGATCATTTGTGTTTAGGTTTTAAAAAATTCACTTTGAATATTTTCTAGACCCTGGAAGGGGTTTCGCGGTAGCGATAGTTAGGCTTAATATCTGGTTTTGTGAAAAAATCTGGTAACCGTTAAAAAATGAGAGTGAAGTGGTGTAGCAACAGTGTAAATTGAGCAAAGTAGCAGACTAACAGCTGTTGGCGCTGATAGCTCAGCCATACTTGATCGTGCTACCAAAAATGCACTTTCGGTGAAAGTCACATCTATCTTGTCGCGAATTTGAAATTAGAAAAAAAATGCAACTTGTGATTTTGTAATTGTTTAACTCTTAGGACTCCGCGCACCCTGAAATCTAATTTGTCCCGCGTGCGGTCCTCGGGACCGCAATCATGTTTTTCACGCTCTCAACCATGCTCATTAGTTTTATTTACAGTATGAACATGTAATGAAGTATTTTTTCTTTTCTAGGATGAATAAATAAGCAGCTTAGAATATTTTCACAACTTTATTAAATAAACTTTGAAAGTAATATAAATTTTGGTGAAACACATTGTATAAAAATCTTTCTGATTAGAAAATTGGACTAGCCTCACGAAAATCATTAGCAAATCCATTCTGAAGACCATTTAGAAGAAAGGGAACTTTGTAGGAACTGTCAATTCAAAATCAAAAGAAGAATGTTCTTTCAGTCTTCATATTCTTTCTTCCTTGAACAAGTCCGCGAAAATGACACTTTTCACTTTGATGACTCGAGATACGAACAGGACGAGGGATAGCAGCAACCGTGCGGCCTAAATCTAGGTTTTTATAAGTACACATAAAATTAACGGAAAATGCTGTCCGCAGGACCGCCACGCGGAGTACTACAGGTTAGTGACATGTTTTACTTGTTTTCGTAATAAGACGAATGTGGTAAGTGATAAAAGAATGGCGATGTGAACTTACTGATAATAATAATAATAATCGATAATGTTTTTACAATTTAAAAAAAAGACATATTCATTGAATTATTTACATAGCATATATTGCTGTAACGTGCGCAAAACATATCGAATTGGAAAATTGTGCAGAAACGTAAAAGAGACCAGTATTGAAAAACCTATTCTCGCTTTATAGAATACCAGTATTACTCGCATTCTCAGAATATAAACGACTTTAGAAAGTCACGCTCAGAAACCTCACAAAAATGTGCTCTTACTAGAGGGAAAATTAAAAAAGTGATTGGTAACTAAATTTTACGTTACTCTCGCTTTTACCATTTTTTGAAAATTGTATAAATGTGAACATGATCCAACCATTTTATTTCAAATTGCTAGGAAGCAACTTATTTAATAGAAAGTATATAATTAAATAAATCATTTTTGCAAATAAAACGTATAATCGATTTTGAAATTCCCGCTAAGACAGATACGACTTTTACCGACAGTGCATTTTCGCAGTACAATGAAGTGCGGCTGAGCCATAAGTGCCAACAGCTGTTAGTCGGCTTCATACTTAATTTACGTCCTTGCTAAATCACTTTAATCTCACTTTTTAGCAGTTATCGGATTTTCCCGAAAAACCAGATACAAATATACTCACAAATAATCAAAGTGCATTTTTTAAAACTTAAACCTGCATGATCGTCGGCCGCTGGTAAGTTCTGCGTGTTTCCTAGATTTTTCTAGTTTTGTACACCCAATTCCAACAGCCCTAAAATGATCCTAGGTGGTTCACTTACACGTTTCTCTACAAGATATTCAAGAATAAATTGTGCATCAAATCCACTAGTGCCGCGAGATCAGCCAATTCTTGAATTGCATCAGCCGTAAAAAAGTATTATTTCAAACCACAACACTGTCACAAATCTTGCAAGCGGTCAAAAATTGTCTTCCTGATGATTTGTGGACTATTTTTGCTCACAGGCGTATAACAAAAATGATTTTATTTAATAGACCCCTTAGAAATTCTGCAATATATTTTCCCGCACGTGTAGCCCCATGATTGCAGTTTAAAAAAATACCATGCATACTTGTAATGCATGGCAAAAAGATTCCCCATTCGAGTAGGAATTTGATTTGTTCTGATTTTGAAGAAAGGCATCTTCATAAAAATAACGAAAACAGCCATGATATTGATATTATTCGCAATGCGTGCTACATTTGTTGCTTATTTCTGTACCGGGGATTACACTTGATACAATATCCACGCCCATTAACAGGTACGCTTAAGTTTAGAATAGGTAAAACGTCATTGCCTTTTTCAAGAAATTGAAACTCGCCGAGGTTATCAATGTTATTTCCTTCAGCGCCTCATTGCTCTGCGTTTTAGTTTCATCAATTATATCTGAAATACATTAAAATTAAAATCAAAGTTAAAATGTTCGTCACCTCCTCAATTTACATATCCAACACCATTCCTTCCACTTTTTTACGTTATCGTATTATATTACTTAGTTTTCTTACCTGGAATGATTTCTCGTAAAGTAGGTACAATAATTTATTGTTTCTTAAAAGGTTGGTTCAAAATCAGTGTTGTTTCTCCGTTCTTATGTTTAACAGTAAAAATCTCGTGTGATTTCTTTTCGGCAGGCTGCTCTTTTAGTTTCCCAAAATTTTTGACTGCCTTTACACATTTCACAAAACTATAATCTTTATCATCCACAACAGTATTTTTATCTATATATGTGACGCGATCCGAGAAAAGGGACCTACTAGGTAAAAAATTGATTTTCTGAGGCGTAAGCTCTTTTTCTTCTTCCACTACATCCCCCACTACTCGCCGCATCCCTTGCATGGAGCTGTACCTTCGATGATTGCGAAAACCATTAGGAAAGATTTGGTTGCTCCTAAACCAAAAATTGCCAAAAACAAAAGATTATTGTTTCCCTGTTTTCCACTTTCTGTCAATTTCATAATATTATGATAAAAATGCATGCTGAATTCACTTATAAAGTATGACACTAATTTTATTTTATTTATAATAGTCTAAATTTGAAAGATTTGATTTTGTAATTTGGGCATTTGGGCACATTGTGATTATGCAATAATCAGTGTTTGCGCTTTTTTGTTCACATTATTAATTGACAGGATTAGGACAAAAATTTTTTTTTAAATTATTTACGAATTACTTACCAATTGACTATTGATAACTTGAGATCAGCGATTGTGTGACAAATGTAATGTTCAAATCCTCTAAAATATGTATTATTAGAAGCAATTTTTAGAATTTGTGGATTATTTTTAAAGATTTCAAATCGAAATGGTTGCATCATAAGAAACTAAGTTCATGTAAGTATATGCAGTAAGAAGTTACCTAAATCTGATATCAAAAAGATTCTGTTGGTAAACTCATCTTAAGAAATAAGTAGATTGCAGAAAACGGAATAACATAATCACACCATATGATCAAGACACTTAAATAAACAAAAAAGTAATTGAAGTAAACATAATAGTGACAGAAAACAAGATAAAGGCTGAGTCCACAGAGTTATATAAAATAAAGTTTAAATACAAAATTTTAAGGATCAAGTACAACAAATTACCCATAAAATATTTTCTTCTCTTGACAACTGTCATAAAATCAGCTCTTTTCCTGAACCTAGAAATATGATTAAATTTGTACTTGTTATAGATAAAACGGATACATGCATTGAAAACACATTCAAGTTTGCAATTAAGGTCAACAGAGATTCCATCATATATCACAAACCCATAATCAAAATAAGGAAGAATCAAGGCTTTTACAAGGTGAATTCGCGTAGCTGTAGGCAAAGAGTCTCTACTTCGACTAAGGTGATGTAAATTTCTGAAGGTTTTGCGTGATATTATTTCAATATGTGCTTTACAAGAAAGAGTCCTGTTTTTAGTGGATTGATTTTCAAACCATTAGATACCATATAGTTGTAAAGGTTTTTAATACCTTCCTTCACCATTTGAAGTAGATCCCTAAGGTTACTAAGTGGTCCAGAAAGATATATTTTGTTATCATCAGAATAAAGGTGATATTTATAGTAGCATAAAACACTTGAAAAGTCGCATGCGAACACATTAAACATTTTGGGGCCTAGTATTGAGCACTGGGGAACCGAAATCATCAGCTTATTTCAGTCAGAGCAAAGACCATCACTGTGCTCCCTTCGGAATCCAGACCGGAAACGATTAAGCATGTTATGATTGTCCAAATATTCATTCAGCTCGTTATCCACTATTTTTTAAGAGGTTTGGCTAATACTTATGATAGAGATGGGACAAAAATCTGATAGAGTTGAAGTATGAGAAATCTTAGGTATAGGAGGAATCAGTGCTTGTTGCCAACTGTTGGAGAAAATCTCATGCTATAGAGAACAATTATAAATATGAAGTGGAACAGGAAGTATCACACGGACAGAAAGTTTAAACATTTTAATTGTGATACTATCAATGCCGATAGCCCTTGAGGTTATCTTGACTATTACTAGATGCAGTGAGTCTGTCCCAATATATGAGAAGTAAAAGTTAGCATGATTAAAGGGAGGTAATTCTCTGGAGAAGAGTGTAGTATTAATTGGTAGAGTCTAAATAAGAAACGTTTTATAAAATCATTTACCAGGTAGTTCTAATCAAAGGTTTGACTCTGAAAGGGAATAATTCCAAGCCGCCGAAGGACCTTCCAGATATTTTTATCCTTATTCTTGTGAACAATAACATTATAGTTATATTTATTTTTAGAGTCCCTTATCTTAGTTTAAACTTGATTCCTGAAGACACGAAATTGCTTCCATCGTGTTTGGTCATTAGTGCTCCTAGCTGAGAATACTTTCTGTCTCTCTCCTTTCTAAAATTTCTAATCTCTTCCGATATCCATGCACAAGTTTTTTTCCTTGCCTAAAAATCATGTCCGGGGCTTCTATACTGAATGTTGAAATAAATATATTATTAAGTTTTTCTATTTTGAAATTTTAATTTCTATCAGAAAATACACTTTTTCAATCAGCTGCAGAGAGCAGAGTTAACAATCTATCATCATTAACTTTACTAAGGTTCATGACATTTTTTTAACACGGGGCAACATTTGTACGTTAACTAAAATTGTAATGTATTTGAATAAAATCATGGTCGGACAAGAAGGGAACTGGATGTTGTGAGTAATTTTGTACTTTAGTTAGAGCTTTCACAACCATAAGGTCAATCCGTGTCAATTGGATTGGTTGGAGCGAATATTTAAGTTAAAGTTAAAATCTCCTGCAATTATCACATTACTATAATTAAGCTGTGATCAAAAAGCTCCGTTTCAAATTAATTACCAGACCCAGCGTTAGGCAGTTTATAAACAATCCCAAAAAGTATACGCTCACGAGGTTGAAAGACATCAATAAATAAAAATTCAGTAGCCGGTACAGTATTTTTAGTACTGACGTGTAAAATCTTACCCTTTAAATAACGCTTCAACCAAGTTTCAGAAACAGCTATAATATGAAACGATCTCTGACCAAAATGATCAGCAAATTCTTAAAAATGAGCGGGCAAGGATTAAGCATTGACATGACGTATCAAGAAAGGCCATCAAGTCTTATAAGAAGGAGATAATACCATATATAGGGCAATTTACAAAAAAGAGTCCTATAATAAGAGTTGATTAAAATAAAAAGCTTCCTGTTCCTCAGACCAGACAAGTTGTAAGAAACAGTAAAGTGTAGAAAGCAGGAGTGAAACGAGTTGTACCAAATATAATAATACAATTTATTTAAAAGTAACGAAAAGAATAATAAATCAGAAGTTAACATTGTTTCTGACAGTCAAGAGATCTATTGAAGGTAGTCACCAGAGCCACTGATGTCGCTCCTGAGGAACTTCCAAAATCATCAGCTGTTGAGAAAGTGTTGGACGGCTTTCGAACATGCCGATTATTTAGAGAATTCTGCGCTATGGTGTTCACTGAGTGTGTCAACGACCCCTCTCGTGATCAATTCGTTACACACAAAACAGACCACCATCTGAAAGTGCCAATGTCTACTTCAATCGAACTGAGAAACACAAAATTCACTTTTTCTGACTAAGGCCTACTCAGAAATGCATCAGAATATAAGCCTCGGCGCGAAACACAACCCATAAGCAATTTACAATGTCATTCACTCACATAAATCCAAAAAATGGACAATTATAGCACATCGTTAGAAAGATATCGTTATTACAAAATTTCTTTTAATGCAAACCAAATTAAGTCAACAAACAGGATAAAAGTTATCGGCGTTTAAAAAAAAATGGTCGCCTAGGCTGGAACTTTCCTGCCTAGGTTGGACCACCCCCAAAAATTGAATGAATATGCACTGAAATATTTTCAAATGACCAAATAATAAGCCAATTATCGTTTTTATTTGAATTTCACATAGTTTGACGGTAAAACAACATACTTAATTTTAATCAGAATTGCAGTTCTTACAAATAAAAAAACTTCTTGTAATGTTTGCACATTTCAAATGAACTTCTCTCCCGCTGAGAGCATCGCTTTTAAACAAATAATGCAGAAGTCTATTTCTACGTCTTCATCCGAAGAGGTCTTTGCTGTTTGATGGTTTCCTCCAGTTCTTTATCTGTGAAGGTGAAAATATCCTCGTAACTGGTCGATGCTGCATTCAAATATCGCCGCAGTGTAGCTCGCGCGAAATTGTGCGGCCTTGCTACTGTCCTCCATTTGTCATTATCCCACAAGATGGCTTTTATGGCCCGAAAAACGTCCTGCAAATTCAAATTCCCCCGATCGGTCGTTCTTTTAGTGCGAGTAGTCCTGAAAAATTCAAGAATGCATGAACATTCATTTTATTTTTAAATGATACAAACATAAATCGCTTTTTTTACGTTTTTCGTAATCAAATACTGACGCAGCGATGCTATTATACGGATTATAAACAAAAAATGCGACAGTCCAACCCAGACTACACAAAAGGTCTAACCTAGGCGACCAGTACCAAAATCGCTTGGCCTCACACCCAAGCCAAAGTAGTTGGGAAAAAAACATTCCCATTGGCGTCTTATTGAAAGATGACCACATAAAAAACAAATATGCTTACCTTATCCATTCCATGATTTCTCTTCTAGTTCTGTCGTGATTTTCAGAAGCGCTAAAAAACTTTTTTTCTTCTCGTGTAGCAACTGCGTGCACAATAATCTGCATAAACATGAGACGAAATGAACAAAACTTCGAAAAGTTTTCCTTTACCGAGAGTAGTTTTGCCATTCTCGGACATAGATGTCATTAGTGTTCTTATATGAGAACTTGCAAAAGTCCAACCTAGGCGGCGGTCCA
>NC_046659.1:23803638-23806306 GCF_010883055.1 Belonocnema kinseyi | reverse complement strand
ATAGATATAAAGAGTTAAGAAACCAACGCAGGGTCTCACTGGAATTATCGGCATCTAAAAATGATACTGGCTTCCAGTAGAACCGTGGCAGATCACATCTTTGGCAACATCTCACGACCGTGAAATGGGTGGACACAGGACAAGCTGCATTTTCAACGACAGGCGCGAAAAACCCTCGTGGGTTTGAGAACACGAAGCAACCAAATGATGACAGCTTTCCGAGAGCACCGATCACAAAGCCAATGATTTAACAAAAATTTTCGATACAATTGTGGTATACCCTTTTTGAGGTCTTAATATCTCTACTTCTTTTCCTTTTCCTAGGCAGTGATGTTGTGGTTGGCCGGAATCGAGAATTCTATCACGAATATAGTTTGTTTGTCGAAGTCTCGGAGAACGATGTCAGGCCTTAAATGGGCGACAGAGACTGCTGTCCAAAAATTGTAGTTCCGGACGATTTTGTACTTTTCATTTTAGGTACTTAACTCTATCTCCCTTGGAGCGTGGTACTCAGCATGTGCATGACACGCTCTGCATCTATCATTGGCAACTTCTTGACATAAAATGCGGTCACGGTATACAAAGGTGGGAATAAACTGTCCTGGCATGAGAAAATGAATCTATCTGTACCTGAATCAAGGCATGATGATCTGAGAAAAGTAAAAGTTTATTATTTTTACAAAGACAATTCTTCTACATTTTTTAAAAAGTTTCTGTGAATTTTCTTGTTGAATAGCTCTTGGCGAAATTTTGACACATTTTTCACGCCAGTTCATGTAGTTCTGCAATTTGTGCCATTCGTTCTGTAAGTCCCATATTGTTCGAGTTTACATTTTTCCGCATAGCACTGCGTACATGGATGAAGGCTACTGTGAGGCATAATGCCCACCAGGGTGTTCGCCAACTTCAAATCAGTGGCGATGGTTCGTTCAAACTCATTGATATTCAATGCAGACCATAGTTGCAACACATTTTCATAAGTTTCTTGCAAACATGGAAATGAAGAAAGTAAAAACAATTCTTTTGCGCCGGAATCCTTGAATCGCTTTTCGGAGATTTCCTAATATTACCTTATTCTTACCATTACACATTCGTAGTTTTCCGTTGACTGAATGGAAAGACAAAGCTTCAAAAATTCGCCAACTCCATCAATTTCAAATTTTAAATGCATCCGAGTGACCTTTTGTTTTTCTTGGATGTATTGAACGAAAGCACTCATCTCTACGATCAACTACTCTTTCAGTAACTTTCAAAACTTTATCAGTTTTGATATGCACAAAGTCAAGCTCCTTTTAGCTTAGGTATTCGCCATTGGAGTGGGTTTTGGTTACAAGTTTTATCTTTATCTCAGGTTCAACGACTTATCTGTTTTTCGTAGCCTCACTTAGAGATGAAGCGACTTTCCACCAATTGGTTGAGTTCATTGTAAGTATTATGTTTAAAATTTTTTTTCCGGTCACTTTTTCTTCAATTTGACAAAATTACTTGACTCTGTACATTCGGCGGTGTTTACGTCAATCAGAAAGTCAGATACTTTGCCCAGGAAGATAAATTTCATTGATGAAGCTTACCTTTTGCAATGACAAAAGAACAGAAGCTGCAGCATTTCTCAGCAACTGAGGATTTTTTGACTTGAGGCAAGGAAATATAGAACAGGTGATATGATTCAGGAGAGGACTAATAATATTTTGGTCACATTTCATTAAGTTAACGGTAATTATGGGGCATTATTTTTAAACTGCCCCAACTTTAAAAGTCAGGTTCTTTGATTCTTTTCAAATTATGGGCATATGTTCGCCTATCCAATAGTACTTACTCCACATATTTATTGACCATGATTTCGACCTTTCCCTAAGTGGTGGGTGGTTGAATTTTTCACCCCAACGCTTGTACGGGTAGTTTCAAAAGCCTATAACTTAGTTTCTAATTACGTTATTCCAATTTTTTATAAGGGTTTTGGAAACTGCTTTTTACATACTTTTATTCTATATTATTATTCACAGCAAACAAACAAAATTTATTAATTTTTTGAGTAAATTAATTGTTTATTTAAATTTTACGCAATTTATGGTTGTTCGATTTTTTTTTTGTTTTTTGTCGAAAAAGACAGCTTGCCTTTTTGTCTGTAAGGAAATATTAGCACAACAATGGGGAAATTAATTTTTAATAAAATACAGGCCCGCATGTGAAGGAAGTCCTGGCGCTTACATTCGCGCGTCAAGCTCCAGGCAGAGATGAGGTGGGAGATTGCCGATCTTAAGGGATAAGAGACTATCAGAGAATATCAGAGAATGTGAAAAACATGCGCTGATAACTGCGCCCTCTTGACGGATGCCAGTAAGAGTTATTTTGAAGCCGCGAGTTGCGCGTCGGTAAATGACGAAAGTTCGCAATTTCATTTATTTTCATTTATTATATGAAAGATAAATATCTTTGATTGTATTACTGTAAATTGTTTTTTATTGAATATGCAGAATTTAAAGCCAAATTTTATTGTAATGATAGATAATTATTTGAAATTTAAAAAAGTTACATGACCAGCAAATAGATGTATTAAACTAAATATACTCATCTATGATATACTCAAGATATGAGTCAATGATTATATAACAAACAAAAAAAGTTTAATTTGATGAAATAATTTAATTAATACGTATAGAAGGAAAAA
>NC_046659.1:23802219-23803538 GCF_010883055.1 Belonocnema kinseyi | reverse complement strand
AATTTGTTTAATAATATACATACAATTAAATACATTTATGCACACTAACTGATGTTCACAGGGGGAATGGGAGTCAAAGGACCCCCTGGACCATTGAGAAAAGGAGCCCTGAAAATGAATTGTTTTGCATTTGCCCGGTTTGCCCCTGGATATTAATGATTTAATACACAAAGTAATTTATGAAAAAAAAGGAGATGTGTGTGTTTTCTTTTTTTATTCTTGCAGTTAATTTCTAATTTGGCTATTGCAGTATATACAATTCGTAAACTTTTTAAAACTTCGAAAGAGATCAGAAAAAATAAATACATAATGGACAAAAAACTTAGAATATCTTAATTTACGAATAAAGTTTCCGTATTTTTTAAAGAATTTTGAAGGAATGCAAATTTTTTGTTAAGAATCCTCTGAAAGTTTCTAAAAATCTCGAAGCTGTTAAGGCAATTGTAAAAATGTAATTTTTACTTTAAAAATTATTTCTAAATTTTAGAATTTTTGAAGAGATTAACACTATTTAAAAACTTGAATAGTTTTTCGAAAATTTCTAAAAAAACATTATTTCTTCAAATCTTCTAAAAGTCCTAAATATATTTTAAGCTAACTCTAACTTTTCCTAATATTTTGTAAATCCTTCAAAATAAAAAAAAATGTTTTGCATTTTTTGTTGGCATGTGTGAAATCATAAAAAATATTTCTGAACATTTCTCCGAAATCTTACGAAAATAGTATTTGTAGAATATTAAAAAGAAACTTATAAGCCGTTTTTTTTGTTTGCTTTTTTTAAAGATTGAAGCTAATAACTCAGTTATTAATGTTTAATTGAATACTATTTAATTAGATAATATAATAAGTATTCAAGAAAGCAGTTTCAAAGAGCTGCTTATATATTTACATTGCATTTGTTTTGCGGGGAAATACATTTCCCGGAAACTCTCCGCCGGTTCTGCGAACTAGAGGTGCCACGAATCTGCAAGAATACTATAGAAGATTCCTCAACAAATTGGGCGAATTCAAAACAAAATAACACTTGGACTTCTCATGTTGTCAAGGTAAGACGGTCTTCAAATTAGTATTTAAGATATTGTCTGGCAATTTCAGAGTTTAAAGCGGAATTTAAAGTGAAATTTCTAAAAAGTGTTATGCAGTTCAAATCACTGTTTGAATTACGAGGGTAGTTCAATAAGTCCTTAGAATGAAGTATAAAAACATTTTTTTTTGGATAAATTTTTTTTTTATTTTTCAACATAATCTCCTTGGAGCTCTATACACTTGGTCAACCGCTTTTCAAGTTTTTTTAATCCTTCAGAAAAGTGCGTTTTCGG
>NC_046659.1:23775116-23802119 GCF_010883055.1 Belonocnema kinseyi | reverse complement strand
TACGCCAATTAGCACAAATGGTAAGTTCCGACAGTGCCTACAAGTGTGCCTACTGGCCGCTAAATGGCAATACCGGTTTCATATGTATACACCTGGTACCCTCGTATTTACAATTTTATTGAAACTTTTGAAATTGTAATCTTTTCAATTTCCAAATTATTCATACATATTTTTACAATTTGTGTACAATCTGATAATCTTTTAAGATGGTTCTAATTTTGGCATTTTTTATTTTGAGCACTTCAATCAAGTGGCCGTAAAATGTTCAGTTTATTCTTCAACAAAAATTTTCAAAACTTTCAAGCCATCTGATTATCTTTTAAAATGAGTCAATTTTTATTACACTTTTTTTTATTTAGAAAACTGTAAAGGAGCTGTCCTTTAAATATTTCAGATTATTTCATAAAATTTTTTTAACCTTTCAAAATATTCTCTAAGAAATAATTTTTCCAAATATAAAATCATTCCAAAAATTTTAAATTATTCCCAAATTTAACCAAAACTAATAACCCATCTGATTACTTTTTAAAATGAGTCACATTAAATTTTGTTTAATTCTGAAAATTTTTCCTATATTTGTTTTACTTTAAAAACTTGAAAGAAGTGTCCTTAAAATATTTTGTATTTGTCTTTCACAAATGTTTTATTCTTTTAATACATTCTCTAAGGAATAATGTTTGCAAATATCATTATTTAATATTTTTTATGAATTCAATTTTTTCAAAAATGTTAACGCATCTGATTATCTTTTTATTTAAAAATGAGGTTCCTGAAAATACTTCATATTTTTCTTTAAAAAATGTTAAAATCTTTTAAAATATTCACCAACATTTAATGTTTCTACATAAAAAACATTTTACATTTTTCATACGTTAGATTTTTAAATGATTTATTTGTCAAGACTGATTAGCCATGTATTTATCTTTGAAATGTTCATTTTTTTATCCGTGACATTTTTTTATTATTCTTATTTAAAACTGATTTTAAACATTTTTTTTTCCTTCAAATTTTGAAAACTCTCAAGAAGTTGTTTTAAAATATTTCAAATTTTTACTACATTTTTTTATTAAATTTAATTATTAATTAAATAATAATAAATTAAATTAAAAAGTGTCCTTAAAATATTTAATACTTAACAAAAGAAAATGTTTAATATTTTATAATATTCTCTAAGAATTAATTTCTCCAAATACAAAATTATATACAAATTTTCAAACTTTTTAATTTTTGTATTATTTTAAATTATTTTGAAAATTTTTAAACCTTCTGATTATATTTTTCAATGAGTCGAATTTTCCCTATATTATCAAAGAAATTTTGAAGATCGAAGAAGTTTTCTTAAAATATTTCGGATTTATCTTTAAAAAAATTTTAATCTTTAGAATTAATTTCCAATGAGCTGCTGGAACGAAGAAGAGCACATAAACTTATTTCGCCGGGAGTGGGGATGACTCGGGAAGTTTTCAAAAACATTTTCGAATTTTTATTTTTGAAGATTATACCTATATGTAGATATTCCAGAAATGATTAACATCCTAAGTCGATAGCGGCTAGGCGACTCGCGCGCGGGATGTAGCGAGAGTCTCAGATCCGATTCATAATACAGTTCACCGGCGCCAAAAGTGAAAACTAATAGAGTAATCATGTAGTATCATTGTATTATGTATAAATAAATAATAGTGCATGATGTGAAATAATTCATTAATTTAATATTATGTTCAACAGCATGGTTTTAATTTGGAGACAAATCTAACAAGAGCATATAATCTCTGACAATTCACAGAATTGGAAATTGGAAAAAATGTATTTTAGTTCGTAAACTCTTTCTATTTTTTATTCAAAATTAATTTTTAAAATATATTAACGTCTTTATTGTCAATATCATGCTTTCTAAACTTATGATCACTAGTGAGATCCTTGTTCGCTTTGATAAATACATTCTGTTAATAGCAAAAAAAAAAATTATTTCTTATGCAGAACAGCTGTGATCGGCGGAAGTCATATTTTGAGCCTTACTGTCACAAGGTTTAGTTTTAACTAATGAAAAAAAATTGTTCAAGAACACGCGTCCTTTTTCGGTAAGATAAACCGTTAAACTTTTAACGTCTTCAATTTTAACTAGACTGATACCTACTGGAGGTGAAGGTAACTTAGGTAGAGTTACAAGTTTAATAGCTGAATTTGCTTAATACCATAAGCAGAAGGATTTTATTTATTATCATTCTGAAAAACATTGATTTTTCCGCTCGGATGATACTGAATGAAATTTGATTCACTAATTTTAATTCCTTTGGTTTTTTGTAAGTTATCCCTCAATAATTTATCAAAATCTTGTAAGATTTCTGTTGCAGATTTAATTATAGTGAAAGGAGGATTACGAGCACTAAGAATTAGATCAGAATAGTCACCGAAAGTTTTGGTTTGCTCCATTTTTTTTCTTCTTCTGGGCGTAGATTCCAAAATTGCAATTGCATATACAATGTGAATGGCCACGCATAGGAAACACATGTAAAATTTCATTATTTAGTTCCATTGATAATGGAATTAAAAATGTAAACATGGTATAATTACGGTTTTGTCCATAAGCAGCATCCGAGAAAAGGATTATTTTATAGTGAAGTTCTGAATTAAATTATTCTTTTACTGTATGATACAGAAAGCTACAAACCGTGTTCGCACGGTTCTTTGCAAGCCCTTACAGGTATGGAAAAATGTAACTTTGATCCGTATTATGTATATGAACACTAAAAAGAAAAAGCCATAATTATCTTTTATAAAACTGATCGTTGAGGGGGATCTTTGGTAATGGTAAATTTTGCACGTAATCTAACTTGCAACATAGAACGTTTTTTTCTGATAAAAGTTCTTTTTTAAACCTCAAACACTCTTTCGCTTTTTTGTATTCAGTAATATTAGGAGATTCGATATTTTTTCTTTCACTTTCTTAGCACACCTTACATATGTCGGTTCGGGGAAGCTTCAACCAAAAAGGCAAGTTATGATTAAAATATTAAGCGTAGCAAGATTCGCTTACAGGAATGTCTTTTTCTTGTGTGACGCTCTTATAGTAGTCAAGAAATAGGTTATATAAAGTACTTAGATTTAATTCCGGATTTCTAAAGTATTTTAAAGCAGTTCTTTCTCTTTTATAGTGTGATTCGCGATGTCTCAAGCTATAACAGTGAATTTTGATTAGGCCTTTCACATTGGCATTTAATTTTATATAACGATTAGTGTGTTTACCTCTAGTATCGCATAAACTATGTTTATTAACAGTTTTCCCTTAAAAAATCCGTAATCTTTTAATTTCTACACCACGTAATTCGCAGAGAAACTGCTGACAAACAGGAATATTTTTTTCTCATTGGGAACTTCCGATTCCACTTTGCTAAGCTCTGTTTTTGAGAACTAAGATCTGCAGATGATGCATTCTCGCATTTCATTATATTATTTAGCAAAATATTCTGTTTGTCGTAATCAGCTAATTTGCCAAAAATTCGAATGAAATGTATTCTTTTCTGGTTTAGACGTTTACAGCAGATTTTAATAGACTCGAAAACTTTTATGTTCTGAATTTTATTTGAAACAGATATGTATCCTTGCATGCGGGGCTCTACAAGGATGGACGAACCCCTTTCCCTAGCTTCTCGTGCGAACAACAATGACAACAGCAAACATAGTTGTAGTAGGTGCGGTTCAAAACAACAGAACGCACCGGGCTCCCGACAATGGATCGGCCAACAATGCCGACCAATCTAGAGCTGGGGCAGCCAATGACAATGGACGGCTGCATGTTCTGTGGTGCGAGAAACACCCACAGCTATCGCACTTTTCGCAGCAGCGTCTGCGAAACCTTGCTGAATTACTCCGTAAAAGGGGCTATATAAGCGGAACGCCTACTCTACCACAGCTAGAACAAGCTGGCAACATACAAAGAAAGGCGACACTAAGACCAACCGCGGGCAGGCGTCCAATAGAGGAAGAGCGATGCTTTACGACCCGGAGAAACATCAACACCAAGGTTTCTCTCAAGCCCAAAGATCTGGTTGACATGGATGACGAGCTTCGTGGACATTTTTCTGGAGAATTCAACCTCTGGGCTATCATTTATTGTGTGTATAATGCCGCGAGAGCTTTGGCCGATGCGAACCGTAAAACAAAACCAACGGTTGATCATAAGACCAAAAGACGAATGCATCAACTTGCCATACAGATAGGCTGGGCAAGACAGTACGCGTCCCGTATTCAGTGTGTGACTGACTACATCACATCTGGCAGGAATTTTACCGCCAAGGTTCCAAAGTTCGCGCGCGAACTCCGCACCCGTTATCACACACTTAACAAGTCAAAGCAGCTGACCATCAGGCAGCATATTGTTGAGAGAATAAAGATACTATCTGACGCTAACAAAAGTCTAGAGCGGAGGGAGAGGTGAGTCAGAGAAAATCAACAGTTTTTCTCTGACCCATCTCGACTCTTCCAAGACCCTCCAGTTACTGTCGAACACCAGCGGAGTTCGAAGTATTTTTAGAGAGAAGTCTACGAAGTTCAGTATAGACTGGACGAAGACTCAGAAAATATAAATAGGTTCAAGGAGTTATGTGCTTCCCTCATAACACCTGATAAAGAATGCCCACCCATCACTACCGAGGAGGTAAAAAAAGTATTAAGAGGGATGAAGAATTATTCCGCACCGTGACCAGATTGTATCAAAACCTTCTGGTGGAAGAAGTTTTCATCAACCCATCAGTATTTGGCCCGTATTTTCACCTCATATTTGAAGTCGGAAGAGCCGATTCCAGAGTGGATGGTGGAAGGGCGCACAGTACTCCTGCCGAAAATAGGCAACTTAGCTGACCCGAAGAATTACAGGCCAATAACTTGTCTGAACACACTTTATAAGATATTCACAACTATCCCAAATGATAGGATTGTTTGGGCAATTGAACCTGTGTGGCAAGAAATGTATGAACAACGAGGCTCAAAGAAAGGCGTAGCCGGATGTCGGGAGAACCTGCTCATCGATAGATGTGTCTGCAAATATGCAGCATTCTACCAGCGTGACCTATCGATGGCCTGAATTGATTATCGGAAAGCTTTCGATTTGACCTCCCATAGACTTATCATCTGTCTTTTGGAAATCTTAAAGGTTCATCCGAAAATAGTTGGGTCACTCATGTATTTTACATGGACGATTTTAAGGTCTATGCTAAAAACAGAGAGCAACTGCATCTATCGCTGGGGATTGTTGAACGATATACTAAGGAAATTGGAATGGAATTCGGGTTAGACAAATGCGCCAAGGTTTATTTGAAGAGAGGAAAACTTAATGGCATCCCTGAAGATCCTGAGCTCGTTGATATAAACGCCATACGACATGTTTGCGCTGGAGAGACTTATACGTACCTGGGCGTGCCACAGAGCCGCATTTAGGATGTGACATCTATGAAGGATACTCTCCGAAGCAGATACAAACGTCTCATCCGACAGATTTGGTCTTCCGAACTGTCGGCGAGGAACAAAGTATCTGCAACGAACATGCTTGCCGTCCCGGAACTACTCTATTCATTTGGAGTAGTTCCATGGACGAAGAACGAGCTCAGATTTCTTGATATCTGGACAAGAAAGGTTATGCACATGAACAAAAGGATGCATCTTAAGTCTTCCGTTCCGCGACTGTACATCTCACGCCGTCAAGGGGGTCACGGAATATTGAGTCTTGAATGTCTTCACAACAGGATTATTCTGGATACAGTACGTAGAGTTGCAAATGGAAGAGACCCTATTCTTAAAATGGTAGGGAATTACGAAGAAGTGGGCGAAGGACTTGACTTCAGTATTAGGGGTGAGCAAATTGCATCAAATGTTATCTATCTCGAGTACTCACTCCTGATAGTCCGGATTAAGAAAGTACAAGAGAAAAACTTTCGTGAATAGCTCCTCGATAAGAGGATGCACGGTATCTTCCACAGAAATGTGAAGGATCAGTCAATGTCTTGTGAGCTAACGTTTGCTTTCCTTAAATCGCCTGGATTGAAGTCTGGTACAAAGGGTTTTATCTTTGCATGCGAAGACGGTGTCATTTCCACCTTGACATACCGTCGCCACATTTTGAGCCAAGACATTCCCGATGATTGCTGCAGGGCTTGCCATGCACACCCCGAGCATTTAGCTCACATACTATCTAGTTGTCCAACTCACGCGGGAACGACCTACATTCAAAGGCACAATGCGACACTAATAGTGCTTTATTACCATCTCTGTCACTTCTACGGCATTGACCTTAATATCGCTCCTCTCAATGCTCCTAGGGAAATTGAGTCAATTTTCGAGAATGGGAAGTGCCGCATATACTGGAACTTTATATTCTCGACAATTGTTTCTGTTGCTCACTCGAGGCCTGACATGGTTCTTCTTGACTTTGAGAAGCGAACCATGTTCGTTATCGAATTTTCGGCACCAGCTGACAAACAAATCATAACCACGCAGAATGAAAAGAAAGAAAGGTATCGAGACCTTATAAGGGATTTGCAACGATTGTACCCGGAATATTCTGTTAAACTAATCGTCCTTATCATCGGCGTTCTTGGAGGTGCCAAGCTTTCACTTGCTAATGGCCTAAAAAGCATCCCTGTGTGTCAACAATATGCTAAAACACTTGCGGGAAAAATGCAGAAGGCGGTTGTCCTTGGTTCGCTCCGTGTTCTTAGGGTGCACGAGGTTTTTGCTAGATCGTCGTATTGATTCCTTTACAGACTGTAACCACCTATCTAACGGTCGTGAGACGTGCTTGTTGCTGAAATTTTTACCGCGACTTCGCTGGAAGCGGGTGCAATTTTCCAGATTAGCACCCGCTCCCGGCGAAATCCTGCGGTTATTCTCATGGCAAATTTTTAATTATATATAAAATAGTGAGAAATCTTTCGCTCACTGATTGTCACTGACTTTCAATGAAATTTAACTGCTTCTAATTCAGAGCAAAATATCTCACATTTATGAATTGATATTTGCAGCGAAAAAATGGTTGTTTTTATTTATATGACATATTTCTTTACTGAATTTTTTTAGAATATAAAATGTTACCTTTTTCTCTTAGTTCCTCGCAAATTTTCCTCCCACTGTTCTGCATGTCTACTCCTTCTTCTGCCTCTAGTATTCCGAGACATTCACGCTCGTATTTAACGTATGAAATAATTTTTTAATTGTGCCTATAACGTGCTGCAGAGTCAGCCGAAATAACTCGAATAGCGTTTAATAACGTACGACAACGCTGCAGTCAGTGTGAGTTAGTGATAATTAGTACGAACAGGATCGCTTAATTCGGTACGGACGAAGTAGAGTTTAGCTCATTCATGCTATTTCCCGCTTATTATTCTTACAATCATTTATTCTGAAAGTAATTTCACTCATTCCCGCATCAGACTAAAATTAAAAATAATGAAATTATTTTAGGAATTAATAAAACCCAAAAACTACTTTATAAACATTATTATTAGCTCATTCCTGCAATTCTCCGCTTATTATTTTTACAATAATATATTCAGAAATTGCTTAATATTGCCACTTAGTACAAAAGTCAACGACAACCTCACGGAGTAATCGCAATAATTTTCCTTGTAGCGTTAAAAGCTTTAGAAAATAATATACTTGTAATTGACTTGGGCCGAAGGCGACTTCAAGTGCATTTTCTTTTAGTAGCAGTTAATAATTATTTTTAAACTTCGCGCGCAACATATTACTTGAGCTATTATGGATGCGCTTGAAGTCACCTTCAGCAGATGTTAATGACATTTTTTTCAATTTTAACGCTGCAAAAAAAAGTATTGCGATTACTCCGTAAGTTTCGAATGGAAATTTTAATAGAGAATCCAAATTTCAACAATTTAAAAGTTGATCTTGCTGTTTTTTGGAGTTTTTCAAGAAGGAACCAAAGGGGGGCTCAGCACTATCTGTAAGGGTACTCTGCAGAGGCTCCTTTCGGTTCCTTCAGCCCTCCAGGGTTGTGCAAAATTATAAAAAATACCTTAAAATTTTCCATATTCAATTTGGCAATATTTTGAAATGGTTTTAAAAAGTTGCAGAATATTCTTTCAAAATTAATTTTTGATAATTTTTATCATTTTCTTTCAAAATCTTGAAATCTTTTTAAATATTATCTACAAAATAACTTCAAAAATAAAAAAGTATTGAATTTTCTTGATAACTTAAAAAAACTTTTGTATCATCTTCAAATCTTTCAAAATTTCTAAAAAGCTTCTTCTTTCAAAATCTTAAAAAATATATATTTCGCTCAGCATTTATCGGCATCTTAGCAAATCAGAAACTGAAAACATCCACTAAAATGATATTCAGACAGAATGCAATTAGTTGGGTTTTCAAACAAACTTAAAATCTTTTTGAAAAATTTAAAAGGTTTTAATGAAAGAATATTCTTCAGATTCATATAGAAATTTGAAAGGATTTCTTGTTTTTAAAAATAAACCATTAGAGAAAATTAAAAAAAATTTCTAAAAATGCTGAGAAAAAATCCATAATATCTTCGGCAATTTTAAAATTTTTTAAATTAAAAAAGTGTAAGAAAAATTTCGGTGTTGAAGAATTTAAAAGTGTTGAAGTGATTAAACATATTTTAGAATTTTAAAAGATTCCTAATATCTATAAAATATTTAGAAGAACAATGAATTTTCAAGAAATGCTTACATATTCTATAAAAAAAAAATTCTCGACTAAGAAGATTAATCATAAACCAATAAAAAAGAAATATAATAGTTAAAGTTTCAACCAAAAATTCTTTACCATCAAAAATTTGAATTTTAAAACCAAAATTTAAAATAAAAAGTTAATTGTTCACCAAATATTTTAATTTCCAATACAAGAACAGAAATTTTCATACAAACATTATTTTTTACCAAAAAACAGCGAATTTAAAAAATACGTATTTCAATTTTAAGCAAACAAAAAAACACAGATTTCCAATAAGGATATTAAATTTCTACTATTTATTGCCATGGCGTACTAAAATAATTATTAAGACTTTGATTAATAGTCTTTGAAATTAATCTTTCAATAAAAAACCCCCTGTTGTTATTTACAAAATTCCATGATTTTTTTTATTTTTTAACAACATTTTTGAAAATTCCAAAATTTTGTGTAAAAGAAATAATTAACTTATGTCATGCTCCATTTTTTTCTAAATCAACATTCATACCTTTCGTAATACCAAAGTTATAATCAGCCTTTCGACTGGACCGTACTTCAATACATTTGTTAAATTTCACTACTTTAAAAAAATTATTTAAAAAATCAATTTTTTAAGATTTTGAATAACATGCTTAGAAACTTTTTAACAACTCTGAAAGGTTTCAAGAGAATGAAAGAATATTCTTAAGATTAATACGAAAATTTAAAAGGATTTTTTTCATATTTATTCTTAGATAAAATTTAAAAAGATATTAAATTTTCTTGAAGATTTCTATCGCTTAAGACCTTTTAAGACATTTAGAAATTTTAAAAGATTCTGTGTGATGAAAAAAAAATATTGCCGAAAATTTACCAAATATTTTTAAAAAACAACTTAATTTGTAACACAAAAAATGAATTTTCAACTAAGATTAATTTTCAAGCAGTAAAAAGACAAATCGAATAGCTCATTTTTAACCAAAAAACAACGGATTAACCAAATTAACCTAGCCAATTCACGAACTCGAATTAGACAATGTACGCGAAATTACCACACTGATCTGCTCTACCGACATTGTCGAACTGGAAAAATGCCGCCCTGGTTGACCGCTCAAGTCATGGACATAGGAAACACGCATGGACATAGGAAACACGGGACTAGGCATGTTATCCTAACTTGTCTGAGCGGGGTTGAATCCATGGGAGGGGGGAGAATTCCATGAGTGGGGAGAGCCGCCATCTTACGATGTCTTATTTGATTATGCGCACGAGAATTTTTGCCGACAAACTGTGCATGAAAATATAAACATGTGGGCGCTGACATGTTTGTCGAGGGATATCAAGAGGTGGCGGACCCCCCCCCCCTCATTGCATCACCCCCGCAATGGCAAGCCTAGTCCCTTGTTTCCTATGTCCATGGAAACACGGGACTAGGCATGCCATCCTAACTTAGGCGAGCGGGGTTGAATCCACGGGAGCGGGGAGAATTCCATGAGTGGGGAGAGCCGCCATCTTACGATGTGCCATTTTTATTATGCGCACAAGCATTTTTGCTGACAAATTGTGCATGAAAATATAAACATGTGGGCGCTGCCATGTTTGTCGCGGAACATCAAAAGGTGGCAGACCTCCCATCTCAATGCATCACCCCCACAATGGCATGCCTAGTCCCATGTTTCCTATGTCCATAGCTCAGCAGAACCGTTTATCATCTAGTTTAGTTTGCAAACTGGATATGTGTGATTGGGGACGCTTTATTTTAGTTCTCAAAAGCTTAGTGTTAGAGGGGGCGTTGCGGAAAATCGCTCGGAATTGAATACATGGGATTGGCTATCTCTCACCTCATCTCTGCTCCAACATACCATGAAACAGTTTTCAAGTAAAATAGTTTTGTTAATTATTCACGTATACTTAGAATTGTTTCAGGTCTTTAAAAAAGCTATTAAAAATGTTTGCTTGTGAATTTAAAGAAGTTTGTTCTTTTAAAAATTTCTTATAAAATTAGTAGTTATTTTAGAAATAAAAGTAGTTTTCTTAAAATCAATGATTTTTTTACTACTGCAATTTATATTCAGACAATAATTGTTAATTTCTTTTGCAGATTTAAAAATAAATACATAATTTACCGATTATCTTATCTATAATCTTTGTTTGTTTAAATAAATAGAATACTGATGTATAAGTAATTAACGGCTGTTATTAGCCTAGGTACGAGTACTATATCCAGTCATGGTTTACAGCGTGCACCACGTGGAGGTTACAGTGGGATTTAAGACTCCTTTTATTTAAAAAAATTAGGTGGTTCATTTTTGTGAGTTTCCTTGCCTCTCACAATTCGAGGTGGTTGATTTTTAACAGTCTCCTTGCTTCTCACCTTACTACCTATTTAGGCTGTTGCGAAGTCTATTAGGCTTCGCAACGGCACCGCGTAGGAAACACCTCGAATTGTGAGAGACAAGGGTACTTACAAAAATGAAGCACGTCGAATTAAGTAAAGTGTTAGACTCTGGAAACTATTGCTTGATACGTATAGTGTCTAGGCTAATAACAGACGTTAATTACAAATACTTTAAAATATATTTATTTGCTTAAATAAACATAGCTTATACGTAAGACAATGGTTAAATTATGTATTTATATTTATATTTGTATAAGAAATTATAAATAATTGTCTGAATAAAAATTTCAGTAGTAAAAGTAATCATTTATTTTGAGAAAACTAACTGTAAATTTAAATCTAACCACTTTTTTAATAGCACATTTCAAAAAGAATAAACGTCTTTAAACTCATAAGTATACATGTTTAATACGTTTTTTAATGACCTAAGACAATTCTAAGTATACGTGTATACGAGTATACGTAATAAGTAGCAAAACTATTATACTTGAAAACTATTTCACTGTATGCTTGAGCTTGACGCCCGACTGTTAGCGTCAGGACTCAGTTTACAGGCGGCCCTGTATCTTATTCAAAATTAATGTTTTCATTTTTGTGTTTATCTTTCCTTACAGTAAAAAAGGCAAGCTGTCTTTCTCGAAAAAAATATAAGATCCCTAAATTGCGAAAACTTTATTTAAACAAAAACTCAAAAAACTAATAAATTTTGTTTGTTTATTATAAATAATAATATAGGATGAAAGTATTTAAAAATAAATTTTCAAAACACTCATTAAAAATTCAAATCGCGTAATTTAAAACTAGGTTATAGGCTTTTGAAGCTACCCGTACAAGCTTTGGGATGGAAAATTCAACTCCCCTAACACTAAGGGAGGGCTGATTGTCCTAGTCTATACATTTGTGGATTAAGTATTATTGGATAGAAAACGGAGCTTTGGGCAAGGTAGGATGCCGACGATGCGAAGTAAACAAACTGGCGCCAGAGGGCAACAGTTACTGGACGATCGCACAGAGCAGAAAACCGTAGTGGCTGCAACAGCTGAGGTTGCTGAAAGCTTTGAAAGTGGGGAGATGGGTGACGTTGATCGCAGTGACAGCTGCGGTGATGATAGTGCCGAGAAGTCGACCTGGGTGGGGAGGGTAGCGGACTCAGGTACGGGCAAGCAAGGGGGAAGGCCCTCAAATTTACAGCGCCTTAAGAAGCTAGGCAACGCGGGTTTGAACAGAAGTCTGGACGAATAGCAGAAAAAGGCAAGCGCGACTAGCAATGAAGGGGAGGAAAAAAGGAAAAGAGTGGCTTGAGAAGATGAGGTAGAAAGGGACCAGGAGAACAAGAGGGTTAGAATTAAAAGGAAAACACCAGTGAGAGGGGGGGGGGGGATGGGGGCATGTTCGAAAAATTGGAAGCTCTCATTAAAGGGTTTACAGAGGAAACAAGAAAGAGATTGGATGACATGAATAGGGATATGAATAGGTAGGGAAACGATGTAAGGGGGGAAGTGAAAAAGGTCAGAGAAACATGGGAAGAATGGGATAAACGTTGGAAGGAGGAGAAAGACAAGGTTTGGAGTAAGCTAGAGAGCATTGAGAATAGACAGAGAAAAGTTGACGAACAGAGTTCTAGAGAAATAAAACAGTTGGAAGAACGGGTATCCAGTCCAGAAATTAGGAATGAGCATATGGAGGAAAAACAGAAAATGAGGAAATAGTTCAAGGGAATGAAAAGAACGTCCGAAGTGAGAATGAAAGATTGAAGAAAAGACTCAGTGAGATCGAAAGAAGATTAGAAGGGGAAGAAAGGGCAAAGAGGAAAAATAACATAGAAAGAAGTCAAGAGATTAAAAGTGGAGAGTGAAACAGGAGAAGTGGAAATAACGAATCTTTTTCGAGATATTAGAGTGCAGGTAAGGGTAGAAGGAGTCAAGAGAATAGGAGGGACAAAGGAAGGAAAAGAAGGAATGTTTCTAGTAAAAGTGGGGAGTGAGGAGGAGAAAACGAAAATTATGGAGAGAAAAAAATTATTGAGAGGAAGAAGGGAAAGAATTGAAGAAGATCTGACATGAAGGGAGAGGAAAAGAAGATGGCAAATAGAGCAGAGGGCTTAGAAGAGTTAGAAGAATTGAGGAAAAAAGGAAAAAGTCTTGAGGAAGGTAGGGAGAAGGGAGACGAGAAAGAGTGAAGAAATAAATCAGAGGGGTTTTCAAACGGCAAAGGAGAAACAAAGTGAAGAGGAAAGAAGAGGCAGAAGAAGAGAGAAACGTGAAAATAGCTTTCTGGAATGTGTCAGGTTTGAAGAACAAGAATAAAGGATTTTGGGAGGAGTTAGAAAAGTGGGATGTGATTATGATGAGTGAAACTTAGGCAGACGAGAAGGACTGGAAGGGAATAAAAAAACTGTTACCGAAAGGTAAAGAGAAAAGATGGGAACATGGAGGAAAAGGATAGAACTGTGATAAGAAAAATTATAATTCGGAAAGTAGAAATAACAGTGGTGTGTGTATACAGAAGAGGTGAAGAGGAAGGCTGGAGAGTAATAAGTAGGTGGATGTAGGAAAAGAAGGAAGAATTGGTTTTAATAGGAGGGGACTTAAATGCATGGACTGGCAAACAAGGGGGAGGGTATTGGGATGAAGAAAGGAGGTATTTATAAGGAACTTCAAGCATAGAGAGACGGACAGGGAGGGGAGGAAGTTACTAGACATGATAGGAGAAACAGGATGGTTTATATGCAATGGCAATATGAAAGGAGATGATGAAGGGGAGATCACATTCATAGGAAAGGAAGCAACAGGAATAGACTACATCTTGGCTGAAAAAAGAATGCGGCATATGATAGGGAGTATGAAGGTAGGGAATGAGAGAGGGTCCGAGCCCTTCCCGCTCATAGTTACACTAAGAAGAGGCGTCAGTAAGCGCGACAGAGGGAGAAAGAAAAAAGGGTGCGAACGAAACACGAAAATGGGAATCTGGGGGTTGGATAAATTAAAAGAGTTTAAACAAAAGATGGAAAAGGAGAAGTTTAGGTATGAAAAAGAGGAGGGAATAGACTCGTTAATTAAAAGGTTGAAGGGGTCCATTGAAAAGGTAAAGGATGAGCTGGGTACTAATGAAGACAGAGTAGGGGGAAAGAGAGGCTGGTGGGACGAGGAATGCTGCGAAAGTAAGGAGAGAATAAAAGAGTGTGTGAGCAAATGGAGAAGGAGGAGTATAACAGGAGGAAAAGAGAACATGAGAAGATGCTGGAAATAAAAAGACAGAGGGTAAAGGAAGAATATAAAGCAGAGGTAGAAAAAGTGATCGAAGAAGGTAGGGTGTGGGATGTGATAAATAGGGATAGAGGGGAAAGGCAGGGCGTTAACGAAGAAATAGAAGTGAAGGAATGGACGAATTATTTTAAGGGTCTCTTAGGGGAAGAGCAAAATAAGTTCAAAGGGGAAAAGTGTATACATAGTATAAAAAGAAACAAGGTGAAGGGAGAAGATGGGATGGAGAACGAAGCGATGAAGTTTGGAGGAGAAGGGATTAGGGATGGGATGTGGAAGATCTACAACAAGGTATTGAAAGGGGAAGGTTGGCCGGAAGAGTGGACGACGAGACTGGTGGTACTACTTGTCAAGAAAGGGAAGGAAAGGAGGTAGAGGAATACAGAGGGATCACTCTCATGTCAGTCGGCTATAAAATATATGCAGAAATCTTAAGAAATAGGTTGGAGAGTCAGGTAGAACAAAAAGAAAGTATCCCACGTAATCAGACGGGATTTAGAAAAGGAATGGAAACTAAAGACAACATCTACGTACTTAACTATTTAGCTTACAGAAATTTGGGGAGAAAGAAAGTGAGACTAGTCGTTTTGTTCGTAGATGGAGAGGATAAAGGGAATTTTTACTGAAACCAGGATTAGGATGAAAATAGGAAAGAAAAAAGGGCAGGTTTTCTGGACAAGCCGAGGACTAAGGCAAGGGTGCCCTTTGAGTCCGTTACTATTTAGTATCCTATTGGCAGACTTAGAGGAGAAGCTAAAGGAGAAAGGGAAAGGAGGAACGATTTTGGGTAATAGCAAACTATACTCTCTAGCATACGCGGACCACGTAGTTCTATTAGCAGAAGATGAGAAGGGGATGAACCTAATGTTGAGAATCTTCGAAGAGTATGTGGGAACAAAAGAGCTGACGGTGAACGTAGACAAGACAAAGGTGATGTGTTTCAGAAATAGAAAGAGCAAAATAAATTACGTTTGGAAGATCAACGGACAAAAAGTGGAAATTGTGGAGTTGTGTTAGCTAGGTTTTTGGTTTGAGGCGGAAGGGGGAAACGAGCTGCAGGTGAGGAAAAAAATTGAATGCGCGAGTAAAGTAATGGGCCAAGTATGGCGTATAGGAAAGAGAAGGTTCAAGAACGATTGGAGAGTGAGGGTCTGAATGTTTGATGCGTTGGTGTGGACGGTGTCGTGTTATGGTGTGGAGATCTGGGGATGGAAGGAACATAGGGAAGTAGAGAGCTTGCATGAGTGATTCCAGAAGTGGGTAATGCGGGTTAGGTGGAGTTGCCCAGGATATATGTTAAAAGAAGAGTTAGGAAGAGAAAATATGGTTACTAGACAAATTAAGAGAGCATTGAGGTTTGAAGAGAAGGTAAAAAGGGGAGAGGGAAGTAAAATTGCACAAGCATGTCTCGGCGAAATTCGGAACAATGAAGCGAGAGGTAATGTGGGAAATTTGAAATGGGAGGAAGAAAGGAGAAAAATGAGAAGGGTGTGTAATATTCGAGAAGGTGTTATGGAATGGCAGGACATAGAGTTAGAGCTATTGTTTAAACAAGGAGAAGAGAGATGGACAAAGAATATAGATTCGAGGTACAATAGATGGTATATGATGGTCAAAGGGTTGACGGAACCAGAATATCTGCAAAAAATAAAAAAGAAAGAAAAATGGAGTAGGGTTGTATGGTTCAGAATGGGAGAAGGAGTGAGAGCATGCAGATATTGGATGAATTAAGAGGAGAATTTATGTAGAGTATGTGGATACGAAATGATGTCATGGGCACATGTATTAGAGAGATGTACGTGAGAGGAAGAGGGACAGTTGAGTGTGGATGAGTGTGTAAGATGGATCTTGGATGGTAGTGGACAAGGAGTGATGTTATTAAATAATCCGCTAGACTAATAGTAATAATATTTAGGGGAAAAAACTAATTTTCACAAAAAAAATTATTTGCATAAATTCAATTTGTTTGAAAGTTACAAAATTAATTAATTAATGATGATAATTATTCCGCTAGACTAATATTAATAATTTTAGGTAAAAAAAACCAAGAATACAGTGTTCAAAAGGTCGTTTTCATAAAAAATTGATATTTTTGGTTTTAAGGGGAGTTTTCAGGTACTCGTAGGGGTGTGTTAGGGGTATCGACCCCATATGTATGGTACATAAAATTCTTGGTTGGATAATTCAACCCAAAAATAATAAGCGACTTAAACAAAAAAAATTTGAAAAACGCTGTTAAGATTTCTAAGAGAGTTATCGAGCATGAATTTTCAATTAGGTTTCCAATGTTTCATAAATAAACAGACAAATATGACGAAAAAATGACCATTTTATCTATTGACGTTCACAGTGCTTCTCAATAACAGGAAAAGTGTTGAAATCGCCTAAGTTTCATGAAGTGATATTAGCTGAAGATGTTTCAATACTATATATATTATTAAAGAGCGAAATTTTTAATAAACAAATTATTTTTTGAAAATTTTTTAAAATGATTTTCCATAATCATACGTATTTTCTAGTTATATTACAAGAGACATTTGATGAAAAAATGCAGTAATCAGGCATTTCTCAACAGAAAAAATTTTTTTCAATGTAAATTTTTTAAAATTCGGAACTTTATAATATTTTCAGCAAAATTCATAATTTGTTTATTATTCTTATAATCTTTTAAGCAAATTTAATAAACAAATGCATTATTCGGGCATTTGTCGGCAGAAAAATTCGGTTTCTTCAATGCCAGTCTTTTCAGATGGGTAGTTGATAAGAATTTCAGCAACATTCATAATAAGTTGATAAATTTTATTATTTCTTTAAAAAAATAAGATAAACAAATGCATTAATCAGGCATTTGTCTACAGAAAAATTCTTTTTTTTTTCTATGTCAACAGTTTTAATTAGGATATCGAAAAAAATAATTCTTCTATGGACAGATGCCCGAATAATGCATTTGTTTATTAAATTCGTTTTTAAAATTATATAAAATTTATCAATTCATTATGAATTTTGCTGAAATCATCATGAACTTCCTAATTAAAATGACTGAAATCGAGAAAAACTAATTTTTTCGGTCTACAGATGTCCGAATAATGCATTTGTTTGTTAAATTTATTTTTTAAAATCATAAAATGTGTCAACTCCTCATGAATGTTGCGGAATTTATTATAAAGATCCCAATTAAAAGTCTGATATCGAAACAAAAAAGAATTGTTCCGTCGATAGATGCCCTAATAATGCATTTGTTTGTTAAACTTGTCTTTCTAAAATCATAAAATTGATAAAAAAAATGATGAATTTTGTTGAAATTGTCATGAAGTTCCCAACTGAAAAGACTGTTACTGAAAAAATACCAAATTCTTCTTTCGACAAACGCCCAAATAATGCATTTTTTATTAGATTCGTTTACAAAATCATAAGATTAACCAACAAATTATGAATTTTAATAAAATTATCATAAATTTACGAATTGAAAAAATGACATAGAAAAAAACGAATATTTCTTTCGAAAAATGCCTGCTTACTGCATTTGTACATTAAATTTGTTTATAATATAAACAGTTATAATCAGGAAAGAAATTTTTGTACATAACATTGTTTCGATTCCAATTTCTTGCAACATAACTTGAAAAAATGTGTATTTATGGAAAATCGTAAAAAACATATTTTCAACAAATAATTTGGTAACAATTTTTTTTTATATTGTCTAATATTGGAATATCCTTAACTAATGCTATTTTATGCAACTTAAGCGATTTCAACCATTATCCTGTTATTGACGAGCACCGGGAACGTCAAATAGAAAAAGGCCATTCTTTCGTCATATATTTGTTTATTTATAAAAAAATTAAAAACCTAATTTAAAAATCAGGCTGGACAACTCTCTAATAAATCTTATTAGCTTTTTTCCCATTTTGTTGTTGTCGAAATTGGTAAAGATCTTTGGGCTGCACGTTATTCTGAGCCAAACAAGTCATTTTCCTTCCCAATGTGTGGCACGGCTTTCAGTCTGAAACCAAAAACTCTTTATTTTTTAAATAATCTTGTAGCGCATTGGCAAAGAAACATATTTCTTTTCTTGAGTTTTTTTCATATCGTGCATTATTTGGCTTAAAATGTTGAATTTCGTCTATTTTTTGAAATTTTGTAAATGCTACCATATAACTCTGATAAATTTTGGTTTTATAAAAAAAGTCAAAAAGATAAATTGTTCATCTGATTTAAGACTATGAATATACGTACAGAGAATTTTTGAATTTAAAAAAAAAGTGGTCCCAAAAATTTTCAAAAAACGCTCACTTTTTGAATTTTCATCCAAAATGGTTGGCTAACGAACGTGACCTTTATTTCAGGACACTGAAAGAGTATACCAAAGGCCAATCCAACCTGTCAATTCTTTCGAAAATTATCGTGCTAACAAACTAACAATCTACGGACACACGCACACACAGGCAGACAGACACATTCGTAAAAACCTGTTTTTCGGATTCAGGAGGTCTAAAAACGTGGACATTTGACAAAAACGCGGGGGGGGGGGGGGCACATTGTTATTATTACATTCTCTTGATGAGAATGTAATAAAAATTAGGGAAGTTCTTCTTTTTTGGATTTGGAATGAACTTGGGGGGATCGTTGCCCTCTAAAGAAAAAAAGCGTTTTTGAGCCACCCTGGTGTACGCATGATGTTTCGACATTTTCGTTTTTTTACACAATATTTCACAGTTACACTATTAGTATAAACATACTGAATATAAGTTTATGAACAATTGAGGACTAGATTTGTCGACAATGCAGCATTCAATTTTACCAAAAAATGATAAACTTTAGTAATAGACAAATCAGTTATCATCAATATGAAACCGCGAAAATCCTGGAAAAGATTGTTATTTTCATTGAAAAATAGTTAACAGACATCCTAGGTACAAAATCAAGCAAAAAATGTCCAGTGTTCGCACCTTTGGTTAAAGTCAATTCAGACGAACCGCGAAGCATCTAGATGGAGTAATGCACTTTCCTCACTTTTGATAATAAAATTCAGGCTAAAGATCTCGAGTGCATGCTCCCCGGCTGTGTAAAGGAATGCTCAGTTGCCAATCAACTCGTGGTTCCTGACCATTTTTAGGAGAGGTTCTCTGACATTTAGAATCATGTACGCTGTACTTAGAATAAATCGAATATGAAGACTTTGGACATTCAGAAGTTCGCGTCCACCTTGACGGCGTGAAATGTATCATCGTGGAACAGACCATTGAACAAAACCCAAATGAGTATTATAGAGCAGAGATGGCAAGCGTATTAGTCGCAGATACCTTGTTCAATGCCGATAAATTTAAAAACCAAATCTGTCAATGAAGATTTTTAGCCTGCATCATAAGAGGCACTAGGTGTACCTTATGTTTTTGAGGTCGCTGAAACCGAATCCGGTGTCCTTTTGACACCATCAGGCCAGTTTCAAGGTCAGTTGAAGGACACTTAAATCTAAAGGTAGCCCAATTTAGTTTGTAAGAGATTAATTTTGTAGGTTTGATCTTGAACTGACCTTGATACTGACCTGATGTCATCAAACGGATGCCGGATTCGGATTCAGCGACCTCAAAAACATAAGGTGCACGTAGTCCCTCTTATTTTGCAGACTTAGGCAGTTTGTGGTCCAGTGTAATCCTTTCTTTCTTGAGATGATTTTTGCACATTTCTTCAATCCAAAGTCTATACTAATATCTTCTGCGTACTGCTTGACGATATTTGAAGCACGTTGTTCGTTGTCACGCGATATTTTCCAGATGAGATCGTAAATCTAGTTTTTCGAAGGGGCATCAAAATCTCTATGTCTCTCACTATGTGTGGACGAACTTTCAAGCTTTCCAACAGACAGTTGATATGTCCCAGAAGTCTCCCAGTATCCGAATACAGGCGAATAGAATAAATTAAGTAATAAATTGATTATAATGTAAGAATTGTTACCTGGGTTTTGAGCTATCCGAGCTAACGAATTGTCATACAGTTCAATGAGGGCCGAACACCACAAACGTACGAGGTCGGCACCGAGGCTGAGCAGATACGGCGCAAGAATCACCACATCCACCGTCAGACCCCTGGATAATAACCACGGCACGGGAACATTTAAAAGCCATCCATAAAGATGGAAACACTACGAACTGACAGCCTGTCAACACTAGGGCAGATGACAGTGGGTGCTGACATTCAGAGTAATTAAACGAGCGAACTCTTGCCACACAGCCTCCATGCGTCTACAGTGCTTAGACCGTGTGGTGTGTATTAGCGTCCTGGACATCCTCGACCCCCGGCAGTTGAAGGCCGCCCGACTCAAGGCCTGACTATAACCTTGCTGAGAAATGCGTCCTCTAAGCGAACCGTGGAGGTGGACACTCGAGATGAACGCCGGCCGGCGTGAGTGGAAACGTGGGAGTCCAGGATGTCCAACTTGCAACACGTGGGTTCACAGCGAAGAACTCCGCTGTCGTCTCTGGATTGTCAAGGGTTGAAATTGCAGTGCTGTGTATCGGGGGTTAACTAAACAAGGGGTTAAATTGTTGGCATAGCCGGTTGCATAAACGTAATTAATTCCCAGCGAAACTAGACACCAGATATTGTTAGGTTAAGTCCGCTTGCTACGGTGACAAACGTAATGTCCGAATAAATAACACTTGATTTGTTACTCGCTTCCTATTATTTTGGTTTAAATAGTGCTTATTTAAAAATTCTCTTTTGCTCCCACGAACCCATTTTTAAATCCCTCCCTCTTGTGAATACATAAGGAGCTAGCCGACCTGCTAGCCGAGCGAAGTGAATGGATTTCTCGAGGTTCGGGTAGGTGGGGACCTACCTCGCGCCTTCAATAAATCAAACGAGCTTCGATAGTTGTTCGCGGGTTGAAAGAGTGCGACCCGCGAACACGGTTCACTCCAGAAGGAAATTTTCGTTCGGGCTGTAGGCAGGTTAGTGTGACACACCCGATTTCAGTATTGGATATTGTAGTTGGGTTTTCCCTCTCATATCCTGGACAATCCCTGTCCAGGATGGGATAAAAGCGTGTACCCAGAGAGTTTGGAAAACCTGGCTACAAATTGGCGCCCAACGTGGAGCTTTCACTGCGTGACACGAGCTGTGGAGTTAAAGAGAGGAGGGAAACTAAGCAGCATAGCTAGCAGGACAGAGACGACAGTATGGAACTGTAGAATGCTTTTCTGCTTTTTCTTAATGCTTTTAGCGATTTCTCTCGTAGTTGCCTGATTCTTGCTTATTGAAATTTAGCAAGTTTGAATAAAATTAGTGAGTAAACAACGCTTAACCCCACCCCCACGTGAGATATAGTGTTTTTCGGCAAATAAATCAGGTAATGAATATTTTCGCGAAAGACATATTTGAGTAGAGAATTGCCGAGAGAATTTCTGAGAGTTCTCTAGAAATTTTCAGGCCCGCTTTGGGGACATTTTCTACCAAGAAAGGCTGGAAGAATATGAACGCGTAGCATCCACTATAGGCGAGGATCTGACTCCACCGCCCCCATAAAAATCCCTTATCCCTGAATACGCGTACAACGGGAAGGGCCACCAACTAAATAGATCAACTCTGTGGCCGCTATCGCCCCGACTTCAGTTGATTCAGTTGATTAAAATGCTCACCTCAGCCATTAGTAGCGAAATCTCGGGTCAAATGCGAACTTAAATAGAGAAGGGCCCACAGGTAAGCCTAGGTCCGGAGATTACAATAGACGTAACGATAGGGGCTCTCAGAACCGAATAAATTCGGCAAAGTCGTCTGAGGGGAATTCGGCGTAACCCCAAAAAGGAGCCCGGAGTCATCCACCACGAAGAAACAGTGGGATTCTGAGGTCGAATATTGGAACTGCCGACAAAAGGGTCACTTCAAATTGGTAGTCCGCAATTATTGCCGCCGTTGTGACAAAGAGAAAGTTACAACGAAATAATGCGACCGTTCCGGCAACTGTTAGGAAAACCGAAAAGGGAGAAGGTGTAAGGGTCAACCCTTTTTCCTACAGTTCCGAATTGACCCCTCAGGATGACCGATGTGTACCGTAAGAGAACAGGCTGGAGATAGCGGAGCCGTCAGTACTAGGGATAGCTCCGAATACGAACCCCAATCCAATAAAACCTCCGTCAACTTCAGCGAATCAGACCCCGGTAACGCGCACGGTAGAAATCCAGGGTACCATCGTTCTTAATACAAGAACGAGAATTCGAGAAAAACTGCACCCCTGACAAGAGAATCAGGTGATGCTGAACCTGCTCAAATTGAGTGAGCCCCCAACTGCATCATCAGATAAAGGTTCTTTGTTACCGCTACGATTAGAGGTTGAAGAGCCTCCTAGGGAGGACAGAGCGCTTACCTTGCGAGTCCTTACGACTGCTCGAAATGGTAATACCCGTAAGGTCCTTGCTCTAATCGATGGCGGTGCATCCCGAACAGTCATGGGAGATATTGGCTTGGTCATCGCAGAGGTATCAAGCGACCCTGCATATGGTACCGAATGAGGCAGTTATGACTGCAGACGGTACAGTAAGCCAAGTCCAAGCCACATTCGGAATCGTGCACCGTGGGAGCAACCGAACGAAGTACTTCCGGCCACCGACCGAATCACTCATAGCATAGACGTCGGGTGACACCCAGCGATGAAACAGAGA
This sequence comes from Belonocnema kinseyi, assembly GCF_010883055.1. Classification (NCBI taxonomy): domain Eukaryota; kingdom Metazoa; phylum Arthropoda; class Insecta; order Hymenoptera; family Cynipidae; genus Belonocnema; species Belonocnema kinseyi. Next base: position 23,779,122 of record NC_046659.1, on the reverse strand, counting down.
TATTATCGAGTGTCCCCGAAAGTGCTGAAAAGTATGCAAGATGAGCGACCAGAATGATAGCCGAAGGCACGGTTGAGCCATCGAAGAGCGGATGGTCCAGTCCAGTAGTAATGGCCCGAAAGGCAGACGGGACATATAGGTTTTGCGTAGACAAGCGTAGGCTCAACAAGGTCTCCAAGCGGTGGTTACACAACCTTCAAAATGGAACAGGCCGATTAGCGTGATGGGCATTTGACCATCTCGAATACAATTTTCGGTGCGACTAGCGTTCATACGTTCGTTACTAATACATACTCTGTGTTTTGTTATACAAGGCCGGTAATGACATCAACGACTCATACGGCATCGAGTCCGTTGAGGTATAGTGGGGTCCGGAACCCTGGAAAATTCTAAACCACTACAGGCGCGTACCACGATTCCCCGCTTCTTCTTGTGTGCACCATAATAACCAAAAATTGTTCTTGATCGCCAGTAATGTTTAGAATTTGCAATCTGGCAGGTATCACACCATTACCAATAGGAATAGGGGATGGGAGGGCAGTCCAGTCGCGCCATCTTTAGGATTCCAACCAATCCGAACACAGCCCACTCAGCAGTTCGTTCAATCAGGTTCGGGGTTAAATGAAGTTTCGCCGGTCTGCCTTGCAACTTTAAGTGTTGCAGGGGTAGCCACCGGAGTTGGGGCAAACCCTGTGGCGTCTACGCCTCGCGCAGCTGAACCACAGCAATTTAACCTCCCATTTCAGCCTTCCACCTTTGAATTGCCTCCATCCACTTTACCACCGTATTGGTCAATTTTTGCATATCCCATTCAGTCAAGCAGGACTAGGTCCCGTCCCACGCAGTACTTTCAATCCAGGATCCAATATAGAACCGTGGACAGTATTGTAAAAAATTGGGGTGTCACTTTCAGTGGCGATAATGAGACGAGTGCAGAAAACTGTTTAAGGAGAGTAGAGGAGGGGCGTTCAGTCTCAGGCCTTACGGGTGAGGAATTAATGATAGGGATTCCATTCATCCTTGAGAAATTGCACCTGCCTGGCCTACATGGCAGCATTTCAAAACGACTTTCTTTATGCCATACGGAAGATTCATTCTTCCCTGAATTGGCTTATGCCAAAAATACTAAAATTTATCGCTGAGTTGTTGAAATACTAGTGGCAGCACCTCGAACGATGCCAACTCCTCCCTTGAGTCCTTGGTAAGTGTACTGGTGAAGTTGGTGGATAAATTAGGCGCCAAGACCTCGTCAAATAGTGACCGTGACTCGGTTATTGATGGGATATATAAAAATAATAATAATAGATGCAGTCCAAATAACAATAGAGGCAAATATGGCCAGATCAAGAGAACTTGTGATTCAGTTCATTGTCAGGAAAACCATTAAGGGAGGGCCATCTCAAGATCGACTCCACTCCTTGTATTGCAAGGCAGACCCTCATTTCTGCTATAAATGATATACCTGACTCAACTTCCTTAACTTCAGCTATTCAACCTGAATTGACTCAGAATCATGTTCTGAACCTAAACCTGAATTTACTCAGAAGTTGCCTTCTAAAACTCAATTCAAATTCTCTCAAAAATTATCTTCAGAAACTCAAATTGAAGTGAACTTCAATTAATTACCTTTAACTCTTGAAGCGGGGAGGGAGACCTCCCCACCCTCAGTCACTCAATCGTATTTGGGAACTCATCTTCCCACTCATTTTTTAAAATCGCTCTTTCCTTTTAAATCTGATCCATCTTTGAGTGCTAGACTTACCAAAGTCTCAGACATTCAGGGAACGACGGGGTCAGTCAGTAGAATTTCTGATGAAATTAGACATGATTGTCCGTCAGGGATTGGTACTAATTCGAGACCCTATGTCAGTATAGAAATAGGGGGTACTAAAATCCATTAATTGGTAGACACGGGTTCATCAAGGACGTATCTGGGATCAGTAGGGTTGCAGATATTCGGTGCGGGTGGGTATAAGATTGGTCATTTTAAGGCAGGTGCTGTCATGATGGCCAATTGCACTATTGACTCTGTCATTGGCGAGGCGTGTCTGCCGGCTACCTTATCATGAAATACCCATCCAATAAATTTTAAAAGTATACCTGGGCTAACTGATACTTGTGTACTAGGCATGGATTTTACCGGAAAGTTCGGTTTTGTTCTCAATTTGCGTGGTAAGCTGTTATGGTAGGCTGGCGAAGCAATCATAAAATTTGCGTTTGGGCCCGCGGACGAGAACGACCATTATTACACTTGCTAAGGCGTCGTATTGCTGGATGAGGCGGAAAAAGTTAGGTTAGACTAATTTTGGACGAATATAATAAAACCAAAACCCGATAATTCAGAAGAATCATCGTATGTCACCTAATGTATGTGACGCGCTGATAAAAGAGGAGAACCGGTTGATTGAGCCCTCAAATAGTGAATGGTGCAGTCCGATGGTAATGGTTCGTAAGCCGGACGGTAATTACCATCAATGCATCGATTTTCGAAAACTTAATGAGGTGTCGAAGAAAGATGCGTATCCGGTTCCGTTCATGGCGTAAATCCTGGACCGCTTAAATTCGGCGCGATACATCTCAACTTTAGATTTGAATAAGCTCCGCCCCATACTTGAGTATCCTCGACCCAAAAACGTTAAACAAGTGAGAAGATGCGTAGGGGCTACGTCGTGGTACCGGCTATTTATCAAGGACTACGCTCGAATCTGCGAGCCACTCACTCGTCTAACCAAGAAAAATTATAATTTCTCTTGGGGCGATGGGCAGGAAGAGGCATTTCAGACTTTGAGGACAGCCTTGGTGTCATCGCCTGGATTGGCGTCCACAGACTTAAAACTACCATTCTGCGCTTAAACAGACGCTAGTGACTTTGGATTGGGCGTGGTCACCACCCAGCTACAAGACAAGCAGGAACCCGACCGGCAGGTTGACGCGCTGGGGGTTGGATCTCCTAGAATATATTTCGAAATTTTCCATCGAAAAGGATCGATGCACCAAATTCTGAATGCACTATCCCGTATGTTCGAAGATAGAGAGATCGACCAAATTTCGGCCATGATGCCTGTCAACGACGAGTGGTAAGCCAGAAGGCGTAAGGCTGTGTTAAAGTCATTAGGAAAGTACCATGGTGGGAAAGTATTAAACGGAGAGCTCCTTAAATACCGGAACAATCCGTTATTGGAAGACATTATCGAGGACTACGATGCTTGGAAGCTGATAATTTCGAAGAATCTCCAGTCAGACCTGATGCAGAAGGTGTACTGTGCTCCTGAAGCCGGGAATTTAGGTCAGGATAAGACCGACTATCGTGCCGCAATTCGTTACTATTGGCCTGGCATGTTCAAGGACACCACGTCGTTTGTTAAAAATTGTAAGACATGTCAGCTTAACATGTTTCAATAGTCCAGAAGCCGTGGACAGACAACCGATGTCATGGGTCCTTTTCCCGCAGTAACATGGGATATGAATACCTGTTAGTATTCCATGATTTATTCTCAAAATGGATCGCGTTCGCACCGCTGAAAAACGCCAATGCTGAAAGCATTAATGTAGCTTTCTTTGAATTATTATTCAACAGGTGGGGAACACTCAAGGTGCTACATTAAGACAGTAGCGCCGAATTTAATAATAATGGGGTAAATAAACTAAAGATGGAGTTCGCGATTCACCGATCTTTTACGCCCTTATATCATAATCAGGCTAACCCTGTGGAACAAACCAATAGCATGACTGGAGAACTTAAGGAAGCTAATGACTAAGTTCCAAGATCAGGCTTTCGTTAAGCAGGCGAAGTATTACGATCAGCTTCATCGAGATCACCAATTCAAGGTCGGGGACTTGGTCAAGAAGCCGAATCAAGTGTGGTCGAAGAAAGGAACTCATGTGATGGCCGAATTTGCGGCTAAGTTCAGTGGCCCCGTTGTTGTGGTAGAGGTAATCTCACCCAACATCTACAAACTGGCATCGTCAGAAGGAAGATTGGCGGGGCGGTATCATACCTCCCATC
>NC_046659.1:23770801-23775016 GCF_010883055.1 Belonocnema kinseyi | reverse complement strand
CGGATGTTGTTGGAAATCAGCAATTCCGAAGCTGAACAGGAACGTACTGACGATGAACGGGAACGAAATTTTGACTAGAGACTTAGTAATATTGGTACTCAATCAGACTAAGGTGAGGTTAACCGCGTAATGCTCCGTACTCGCTCCTATTCTAACTACAGCTGTTACCCCACTAATAAATGCATTTAATTTGGAATCCACTGCATTATTTATTTTGCATGATTAGAGTTAAGTTAGTCGGCAGAAATCGGTTGAGATCGAAATAACCAAGTTGTACTTAAGCTAATCATAATTAGTAGTTGGGTTCATTACAGGAACTTAAAAATTCTTAAGATTTATTAAAACGGATACGTTAAGTTTGCTGTTATCATTAAGTAAGGTTTTTTCAGTGGATGGGAGACACCGCAACTAGTCAGAATGGTTACAAAAATAATTAATTTTAGGCGAGTCCCGCTCGCACAAGAGTGCTGGGAAACACAAGATCATGTGGCTGCGGAGAATCTGCCTGTTGACAGGAGTCAGCGCACCCCATGGAACAGCGGCGAATGAAAAACGACCAGGGCCGAGCCACGAAACATGTTAATCGGCGGTGCGCCACCACGCTGCGAAGAGACTAACTGGCAGCTGTCCCGCTTCCGCGTGTTCTCTCCCTCTTGACTGATCTTTAATGTCAATTTCTTAACCCTAGTGGCCTTTCGGCCTTCACTTATAGCGACGAACGGAGACGCCACTCTATAACAGTCATTCGTTACTATGAGCTCATTTGCAACACCGAATGGAAATAAATAAAAAGGGCCTTCGCATAAATTGATCAAATTAAAGAGCCCAAGGCCCCTATTAATCTATTACGTTATTATCGGACTGTTTTAGGAATACGGTTTCCCCCCTGTAAATTATCGAGTGCGGGATTACTTAAACATTAAAAATTTGAATTGTGTCAAAATGGCGTGTTCCATTTATTGTGTTCAGCTAACCCTCTTTCGTGCGTCAATCCTTGCTACCACCACTCTGTCGGAGTGGTCAGAGCAGTGCAATAATATGTCACTTTCATTGTAACTTTTGGTAGTTTTGGTGAAAACTATCTGGCGCTCTTCTCGCAAATTGTTGGACACATCTACGAGTCCAACTTGCTCTAAAACTCATAAGAAATCACGATAAATGAATGATTGGACATAAACCAGTTATAGTATATATGTCTGTCTGTTTGATAGTGCGAGAACTTTCTAAAAAATCATTCTTTTTGATTGGCCTTTATTACACTCTTTCAGTGTCTTAAACTAAAGGTCAAGTTCATTTTGCCATCCATTTTGGATAAAAATTCAAATAGTGAGCGCATTTTGAATATTTTTGAGAACACTTATTTCACAATTCAAAAATTTGGTGTAAGAATGTGTATACTACTCAAAAAGTTAAACAATTTATCCTGATTGCTTTTTTCAAAAAACCAAAAATTGACAGAGCTATAGCATTGTAAAAATTCCAAATAACACACGAAAATGAACCTTTTAAAACAAATAACGGATGATATAGAAAAAGTCTAGAAAACAAAAGGTTTGATTTTTAAATGCCCTACGAATAACATAACAGACTTTTGAATTTTTCTGAACAATCAAAAATTCAAATTTGGAGAGTTTACAAAATAATGGAAAATCCAAAAATTACTTTATTTATTCAAATATTTTCATAGTAATTCATGCTGTAAAGACAACCAAAGAATTTAGACAAAAGCGGGTGCTAATCTGAAAAACTACACCCGATCATAGCAAAAGCGCGGTAAAATTGAAGCCATAACCACGTATCACGCCCGTGAAATAGGTGGTCACACTCTGTGACGGAATCAGTACGACGATGCAGCAAAAGTCTCGTGTAACCTAAGGATACGGAGCGATCCAAGGGCGACCGCCTTCTGCATTTTCCTACAAGTATTTTAACAGAATATTCCGGGTACAATCGTCGCAACTCCCTTATAAGGTCTCTATACGTTTAGCGAAGAGATATTAAGGTTAATGTCGTAAGAGTGAGAGAGATGGTAATAAAGCACTCTTAGTGCCACATTGTGCCTTTGGATGTAGGTCGTTCCCACAAGAGTTGGATAACTACATAGTATGTGTACCAGATGCTGAAGGTGTCCATGACACGAGACTATATGTGCTGTACTCTATGTTCCGATAGTTCGAAAGACCAAATCTGCTGGACAAGACATTTGTATCTGCTTCATAGAGTATCCTTCATAGAGATCACGTCTTGAACGTGATCTCTATGAAGAGATCTCTATGAACGTGATCTCTCTGTGGCACGCCCAGATATGTATAAGTCTTTCCAGCGCAAAGGTGTCGTATAGCGCTTCTATCATCGAGCTCAGGGTCTTCAGGGATGCAACTAAGTTTTCCTCACTTCAAATGAACCTTAACGCCTTTTTCTAACCTAAATTACATTCCTTTCTCCTTAGTGTGTAGTTCAACAATCTCTAGAGCTATATGCAATTGCTCTTTATTCTTAGCATAGATCTTAGGTTCATCCATGTAAAAGACATGAGTGACGTAGTACTTTCGATTTTCAAGTGGTAATAATGTGAGTCAAAAGAGGAGAAGGCTCATGGCGTCGCCCTGAAAGACACCTCTCTGAAAGGTGACATTGTTAAATGTTACACGATTTTTCGAATATGAGATAGAAAATCTAGGTTTTCAAATCGGCATTAATCTCTCTATGCAACTTACGATTTGCGAATGAACCTTCAATCTTTTAAAAGACAGATGATAAGTGTATGGGACTTCGAATCAAAAGCTTTCCAATAATGATTCGAGGCCATTCAAAGGTCACTCTGGTAGGATGCTGCATCTTTGCAGACACATTTATTGATGAACAGGTTCTCCTAACATCCTGCTACGCTTTTTTTAGCCGCGTTGTCCATATATTTCTTTTCACATAAGTCCGATTGTCCGAACAATCTTATAATTCAGTTTAGCTGTGAATATCATATACCGTGTCTTCAGGAAAGTGATTGACCTGCAATTCTTCGGGTCAGCTAAGTTGCCCATTAATGGCAGGAGTACTGTACGCCCTTCTATCAACCACACAAGGTTTGGGCGGGTGGTCGACATTAACTGGAGGATCTTGGAAAAGTCGAAATATGCCAGCGCGAAAATTTTGGTTTTCCCTGAACCACCTCTCTCTCCGCTCTAGACCTTTCTTGCGTCAGATAGTATCCGTATCCTCTGAACAATATGCTGTCTGATGGTCAGCATCTTTGACTTGTTAAGTATGTGATAACGGATCTGGAGTTCGCGTGCGAACTTTCGAACTTTGGCCATAAAATTCTTGCCAGATGTTATTTAGTCAGTCACACATTGAATGCGGGACGCGTACTGTCTTGCCCAGCCCATCCTTATGACGGGTTGATGCATTCTTCTTTTGATCTTATCATCAGCCTTTGATTTTGTTTCATGGTTCGCATCGGCCGAATCTCTCGCTGCATTATACACACAATAATTGATAGCCCAGAGGTCGGATTCACCGGAAAAATGTCCACGAAGCTCGTCGAGAAACCTGGAAGATGATGTTTCTTCGGGTCATAAATAATCGCCCTTTTTCTATTATCCGATCTTTTGCCCGTTTTGTTGGGTAGTTGGACGTGGTTTTGCAGATGTTGATGCAAAGAGTGCGTTAGCTGTGGATGTCTCTCGCACTACAGAGTATGCTGTCGTACCATGTAACCCCGTTCAGGGGTCACACTCTCATTTTAGCACTCTAGCAAGTCGGGATTTTGTCGTTTTGTCCACCTAAAAGTCCCAAGATTCTGCCGATCCATCACATTGACTCTATCTTCATTGGCTCCCCCAGCTCTAGAGTGGTCGGCGTTGTTGGCCGACCCATTGTCGGGAGCCCTGCGCGTTCTATTGCTTTAAACCGTACTTTCTACAACTCTGTTTAGTGTTATTATTGTTATTCCCCCGAGAAGCTAGCTCTGAGAGGTCGCCCGGTATCTCAAAGTCACCGTTTTAGACACCTCATTCAGGATCCATTCAGCTTTCGGCACGGCCTTCACACCTCCAATTGAAAGTTAATTCCTTCCCGAGCAGCCTTAGACAATTGTCCACGACTGCCTATCATGTAACCATTTTCAGCAGAAACGCATGGTAAAGGGACCCTCTATCCCCAACCTGAGGACTTGTTCAGTGTCTTTGGCATAGGCCCTTCGGGTCAATTTTAGAGGAA
>NC_046659.1:23767449-23770701 GCF_010883055.1 Belonocnema kinseyi | reverse complement strand
TGCATGCGTGGCTTTACAAGGATGGACAAACCGCTAGGTAGTAGGTTAGTAGGTTAGTAGGTCCGGTTTAAAACAACAAAACGGGCAGGGACAATGGGACAATGGGTTGACTAACAATGCCGAACACAATAGAGCTGGGGGAGCCAATGAAAATGGATTCAATGCGATGAATCGGCGGAATCTCGGGACCTTTAGGTAGACGGAGCCACCGAATCACGACCTGCTAGAGTACTACGATGCGAGTGTAGCTCCTGAATGGGGCCATGCCGAACTACTCCGAAAAAAGGGGTTATGTGAGCGGAACGCCTACCTTACAACAGCTAGAACAAGCCGGCTACAAAGAAAAAGAGGCGACACTAAGACTAACCGCGGGCAGGCATCCAATAGAGGAGGAGCGATATTTTATGAACCGGAGAAACATTAACTACGAGGTTTCTCTCAAGCCTAAAGATCTTGCTGAAATGGATGACGAGCTTCGTGGACATTTTCCCGAAGAGTCCGACCTCTGGGCTATCGATTATTGTGTGTATAATGCAGCGAGTTTTTTGGCCAATGCGAACCGTAAAACAAAACCAACGGTTGATAATACGACCAAAAGACGAATGACTCAACTTGAAATAAAGGTAGGCTGGGCAAGACAGTACGCGTTCCGCATTCAGTGTCTGATTGACGACATCACATCTGGCAGGAATTTTAACGTCAAGGTTCGAAAGATCGCGCGCGAACTGTGGACCCGTTATCACACACTTAACAAGTCAAAACTGCTGACCATCAAGCAGCATATTGTTGAAAGAATAAAGATACTATCTGACGCTAAGAGAAGTCTAGAGCGGAGGGAGAGATGGGTCAGAGAAAAACAAGAGTTTCTCTCTGACCCATCTTGACTCTTCCAAGACTCATCACTACCGAGGAGGTGAAAAAAGCATTAAGAGGGATAAAGAACTATTCCGCACCAGAACCAGGGTGTATCAAAGCATTATAGGCCAATCACTTGTCTGAACACACTATACAAGATATTCACAGCTATCCCAAATGATAGGATTGTTCGGGCAATTGATCCTGTGTGGAAAGAAATGTATGAACAACGAGGCTCAAGAAAGGCGTAGCGGGATGTCGGGAGTATCTGCTCATCAACAGATGTGTCTGCAAAGATGCAGCATTCTATCAGCGTGACCTATCGATTACCTGGATTGATTATCAGAAAGCTTTCGATTCAACCTCCCATACGCTTATCATCTGTCTTTTGGAAAGCTTAAAGGTTCATCCGCAAATCGTTGGGTGCATAAACAGATTAATACCGCTTTGGAAAACCAGATTTACTATCTTATCTGGAAAAAAGGGTGTGACAACTAACAAGGTCATCTTTCAGAGAGGTGTCTTTCAGGACGGCAACATGAGCCCACTCCTCTTTTACCTTACATTACTGCTTATTATTTACTCATGTATTTTACATGGGCGATCTTAAGATCTATGCTAAAAATAAACAGCAACTACATTTAGCTCTAGGGATTGTCGGGCGATATACTAAGGAAATTTGAATGGAATTTGTGTTAGACAAATGCGCCAAGGCTTATTTGATGCCAGAAAAACTTCATGGCATCCCTGAAGATCCTGAGCTCGTTGATAGAAGCGCTTCACGACGCCTTTGAACCGAAGAGACTTATACATACCTGGGCTTGCCACAGAGCTGCATTCAGGATGTGACATCTATAAAGGATACTCTCCGAAGCTGATACAAACGTCTCATCCGGCAGATTTGTTCTTCCGACCTGTCGGCGAGGAACAAAGTATCTACAACGAACATGCTTGCCGTCACGGTAGTATTCTATTCATTTGAAGTAGTTCGATGGACGAAGAATGAGCTCAGAACCATTGATAACGGAAAAGTAAGGTTATTCACATGAACAAAAGCAGGCATCTTGAGTCTTCTGTTCCGCGACTGTACATCTCACGCCGTAAAGGTGGTCTGGGAATATTGAGTCTTGAGTATTGAATCTTGAATGAAAATCTTTCGTAAAAAGCTCTTCGATAAGAGGATGCACGGTATCTTCCATAGAAATGTGGAGGATCAGTGAATATCGTGTATGCTAACATTTGCTTCCCTTAAATCGTCATTTCCACCTTAACATACCGTCACCACATTTTGAGCCAAGACGTTCCCGATGATAGCTTCAGGGCGTGAATGGGAAGAACCGCATATACTGGAACTCTATATTCTCGTCAATTGTTTCTGTTGCACACTCGAGGCCAGACATGGTTCTTCTTGTCTTCGAGAAGCGTTCTATGTTCGTTATCGAATTTTCGGCACCAGCTGACAAAAACATCATAGCCAAGGAGAATGAAAAGAAAGAGAGGTATAGAGACCTTATAAGGGAGTTGAAACGGTTGTACCCCGAATATTCTGTTAAACTAATCGTCCTTATCATCGGCGCTCTTGGAGGTGCCAAGCTTTTACTCGTTAATAACCTGAAAAGCATCCCTGCGTGTCAAGAACATGCAGGGAGCGGGTGCAATTTTTCAGATTAGCACCCGCTCCCGGTGAAATACTGCATATATAACTCACCGGTATATATGGCAGTTTATATAGTCTGTACGCTCTCGCCTCAGGCGGTGTTGCCACGTCTGAGAGGTGTGTTCGTAATGCCCTTGACTTACCTGAATCCATGCCTCCCGGATATCATCGAGGTCTGTCGATCCAATACAATCAGTTAATCATTGATTTAAGTTGAGAAAATGATCGTTTAAACCATTTATTATTATTTTTAAGAATATTATCTCGTTTTCTTATATTTTCATTTTCAACGGTTTTTTTTTAATTGAAATAAAGCAAATATTACTAAAATTTAACAAACTTAATAGTTTTAACAAACTATTCTCTTCAATTAATATATTTGAAACATTAGTAAAAGATTTAAAATACTTAATTAAGGGGGGATTCTTATATAGATGGCTCAAAAAATCGATTTTTTTTATTACATAAATCGATAGTATTATATTTCGAAAGTATTCTCTGAAATTTTCAGAGCGAAATATAGTACGGTTACGATGCTATAAGTTTTTCCGCGAACTTCCTTCGTCGCGCCACGCATCTGGGCTGCTGCGAGCTCGAGCAGAGATAGTATCAAATTTCAAAACATTCGCTCAGTTTCATTCTGACTGTCGATCTCTTAGTAGATTTTCGCATTCATAATGAGTTCTACATCGTATCCAAAAGGCGCTCAAAAAAATGAGTTTCGGGCTTCTAGGCGAAAA
>NC_046659.1:23762768-23767349 GCF_010883055.1 Belonocnema kinseyi | reverse complement strand
TCAGGCGCGGCAGCTTACGCTGATAAGATGAATGAGGGTCGACTCAAGCGTCAAGAGTTCCGGAGCTTGCAAGCTACAAAAGAAGCTCGTACGGCCCAAAAATTGGAATCAGCTGCTGGAAACAAAGAAGAAGATGATCTCCTTTATGGTCCAGGCATCGCTGAATAGCTGAGAGTTGGATTGATTATGTGAGTAAGGCAAAACTTCATTTTTTAGTTGACCGCAAACTTTAACTGCGTTTTTCTCGAAATACGATTTTCAGAATTTTCCAATTTTGTGGTAAAGATTACTCGGCCAGTTTTTGACATATAAATATATATAAAACATCATTTTGAAGATAATTTAATCAGCTAGTCGATGAACCTATTTGTTTTTGGATGAAAAATTTTTTTAACAATTTTTTTTTTTTGATAATAATGGAAAAAAAATTTAAATTTTTTTTTCAAAACTCCGCCATTTTGTTGGAGAATTTTTTTATTATTTAAAAACAGGTTCATCGACGAGATATAGACCCAATAATGATAAATAACTTTGATTTTTCTGTTTCAGTGGGCTGTGGCAATCACAATTCTTCCCACAAATTTTAAAGAAAACAAAAAAGTTGCTTCCGTTTTTTTTTTAAATGGTTATATTATTAATATTTACATGATGAAAAAAATATCTTGTATTGCGTAAAACATTAAAGAATGTTGTCTGAAATTTTGAAAATAAAATATTTAATAGTTTTCTAAAAAAAAATTCGCAAACTTGGAGTGAATTTTTGGTCATCTATATAAGAATCCCCCCTTAAAAGAAAGGAATACTATATTTAAAACACTTCCTCTTGGTGTTTATTTATGATTTCATTATAACTGTGGAGTCAAAGAAAAACTGAAAATATCTGAAAAACCCAAAATAAAATATAAGTTCAAAATTCGAAAAATTTAGATAAAACTGCATTGTTCGAGCGCTACTTCAGAATAAAATAATTGTAAATAATAATTTGTTCAAATAATTGTTTTAATCAATTAATTAATTAATTATTAACTCACTCATATTGGCAAGTGAAAAATGTTGTAAATTAAAAAAACGCAACTATCTAGCATTATTCTAAGAGAAGAACTTTATAAATAATAATAAATGTTTTAAACCTTTATCTTTGTTAGATTTAATTTATTATTATCTCTAACTGAAAAGTTGAAATGATCGGATATTCTAGAAAAAAGCGTACCTGTAAATATCATTTTCTTACGCGCAATCTTTTTTTTATTACATTTTTTTATATACTTTACAATGTATATTTTGTTACATAATATTTACAAGGAAGGTTACCCACATGTCTATCTATGATTTGATTCGCTTCGAAGTATGTTTCACGTATTTTTTGATATGTGCCCAAATTTATATTTACGAGGTGAAGTCACCATTCAAAGTTTTTAAATAATTACTTAAGAATTAAAATTTTTATTGAACTGAATCATTTAAAAGGTAGTGTTAACTTTGTTTAGACTGACATTATGTTATTATATTGCAGTAAAGTAATGATTTTTTAACCCACATCCTCTTAATCGGGACAATTCTGAATTCCTTGAATATACTGAAATCATTGAATTCGTTGAATATCTTAAATCATATGAATACCTTATATTAAATTAATGCCTTGGCTTTGCCGAATGCCTTAAATTCTATGTATCCCTTAGATTCACCGTATTCCTTGAATTCTCTGAAATCTTGAATTCTCCGAATTCCTTGAATTTTCCGAATTCCTTTAATACCCTGAATTCTTAAAATTTACTGAATTTTCTATATTCACTGATTTTCCCAAAATCGCTAGATTCCTTGAATTCTCTGAATTCCTTCAAATGTCTGAATTCCGTTAATTATCTGAACTCCTTGAAATCTCTGATTTCCTTAATTTTTTTAATTCCTTAAGTTCCTTGAAATCTCTTCATATCTTAAATTCTCTAAATTCCTTGTATTATCTGAATTCCTTGAATTCTCTGAATGAATTGAATTCTCTGAATGAATTGGATTCTCTGAATCCATTCAATTCCATGGATTCCTTCGATTTTGTTGAATGCCTTGAAATTTCCGAGCCCCTTGAATTCACTGTAATCCTTGAATTTTATGAATTCTTGAATTCACCACATACCTTGAATTTTCTGCAATCCTTAAATTCTTCAAATTCTCCGAATTCGTTCAATTCTTTTAATTTTTTGAATTCTTTGAATTCTTTGAAATCTCCGAATTCGTTCAATTCTTTTAATTCTTTGAAATCTCTGAATTCCTCAAATACTCTGAATCCCGTAAATTCTCTTAAATCAGTGAATTGGTTGAGATCCTTGAATTCTATTAATCACTTGAATTCCCGGAATTCCTTGAATTCGACAATACCTTGAATTCCCTGAATTTCTTTAATTGGATGAATTCAGTGAACTCTATGAATTCCTTGAATTCTCTGAATTCTTTAAACTGGAATTCACGGAATGCCTAGTAGTTGCTGAATACCTCGAATTTTCTTAATTCAATGTTTCTCTGGACTCCTTGAATACTATGCATTCCTTTTATTCTCTAAATGCCTTGAATTCTCTAGATTCTCTGAATTCCTTCAATTGTCTCGATCCCTTGAATTCTCTGAACCCCTTGAATTCACGAAATGTATTTGAGTTGCTAAATACCTCGAATTCTATTATTTCAATGTTTATCTAAATTCCTTCAATACTTGGAATTCCTTAAATTATCTAAATTTCTTAAGCTCTCTGAATTCCTTGAATTCTATTAATCACTTGAATTCTCGGAATTCCTTGAATTCGACAATACCTTGAATTCCCTGAATTTCTTTAATTGGATGAATTCAGTGAACTCTGTGAATTCCTTGAATTCTCTGAATTCTTTAAAATGGAATTCACGGAATGCCTAGTAGTTGCTGAATACCTCGAATTTTCTTAATTCAATGTTTGTCTGGACTCCTTGAATACTATGCATTCCTTTTATTCTCTAAATGCCTTGAATTCTCTAGATTCTCTGAATTCCTTTAATTGTCTCGATCCCTTGAATTCTCTGAACCCCTTGAATTCACGAAATGTATTTAAGTTACTAAATACCTCGAATTCCATTATTTCAATGTTTATCTAAATTCCTTCAATACTTGGAATTCCTTAAATTATCTAAATTTCTTAAGCTCTCTGAATTCCTTGAATTCTATAAATTACTTAAATTCAATAAATTCCCTGAATACTCTGAATTCTTTAAATTCCCAAAATTTCTTTAATTCTAATAATTCTTTGATTTCTCTGAATTCCTCGTATTTTCTAAATTCCTTGATATCTTTAAATTTTTGGAATTCTCTCAATTGCTTTTTTCCTAATGCCTTGATATCTGTATATTCCTTGAATTAAAGAAATGATTTGAATTCCCTAAATTCATTGAATTTAAGGAATATTTTGAACTCCTTGAATTCTCTGACTGTCTGGAATACACTGAATACCATTGATACTCTAAATTCCTCAAATTTTCGGAATTTGTTGAAATTGTGGATTTCCTTGAATTCACGAAACAACTTGAATTTCCTGCATTTCTTGAATTTATGGAATACCTTGAATTCTCTGATTTTAGAGTTTTTTTTAAAATCCTTTGTCATTATTGAGATATTTAACCAATTTTAAGAAATTTAAAAGCATTTCTAATATTTTAGGTTTTTTAAAAAGAACATAAAGAAATTGATAATGAATTCTAGTAATTAAGTGAGGTTCGGAAGAATTTGATGCAGTATGTAAGCCATACGACCTCAACGTAAAATAGCACACAATTCAAATGTCACAGAAAAAGAAGCCCTGGAAATAGCCTTAAAACACCCAGAAATTATTTATAAGATCGTTTTGAAGTGAACAAGATGGTGGGAGAATTATTGAAGAAATTTCTACAATTTGGTCCATCTGTAGATTTAAAGAAAATTCATAAAATAATTGCATCAGATTAAGATTTCGTAGCATTAGACATTAAATTTTCAGAACTAGTCAGCGTTGGCATGGGGAATAGTTTAAAAAATAAATCTCAGATCTAAAAAATTCCAATACTGATTACCTCAGATGAATATTCAATAGTTACAAGAATACTAGCCAGGATTGCAGCTTGCAAGCCACATACTGCCAACGTTGAGCGACTTATAAGCTGCAGTAATGCCGTGAAAACCGCATATAGAAGTTCAATGCATATTGACACGGAAAACTTGTACCTGTACATTTATTTTAATATGCCAACTTTAGACACGTGGGATCCTAGACCAGCAGTAGATCTGTGGCTCAAAAAGAAAGAACTGAGGCAGAAGGATAATTCAAAAGCTAAAGAGGAGTCATGTTATCATGGTATTTTTAAACAATCTGAAAAGAACAATGATGAAGACGATGATGAATATATTAACGAGCCTCCTTTGAAGAAGAGATGTTTTTAAAAATAAACCGCTGGCTCTGTCTATGTCGCAAGTGTACTAAGTTTCAAAAAAACATTGTTATTTATATAATTTTGTAATAAGTTATTAATAGATTGTATTAAGTGTATTCAATTCTTAAATTTTATGAAAAATAATGAAAAAATAAAAGAATA
>NC_046659.1:23747552-23762668 GCF_010883055.1 Belonocnema kinseyi | reverse complement strand
CAGAAATGCTCCTTTGCCCACTTCCTCGTGATTCCTGACCATTTTAAGAAGAAGGTCTCTTCCATTTGCAACTCTATGTGCTGTACCCAGAATAATCCTGTTTTAAAGACATTCAAGACTAAATATTCCGCGACCCCCTTCACGGCGTGAGATGTACAGTCGCGGAACGGAAGATTAAAGATGCATGCTTTTGTTCATGTGCATAACCTTTCTTGTCCCGATATCAAGAGATCTGAGCTCGTTCTTCATCCATGGAACTTCTCCAAATGAATAGAGTAGTACCGGGACGGCAAGGATGTTCGTTGCAGATACTTTGTTCCTCGCCGACAGTTCGGAAGACCAAATCTGTCGGATGAGACATTTGTATCTGCTTCGGAGAGTATCCTTTATAGATGTCACATCCTGAATCCGCCTCTGTGGCACGCCCAGGTATGTATAAGTCTCTCCAGCGCAAAGGTGTCGTATGGCCCTTCTATCAACGAGCTCAGGATCTTCAGGGATGCCATTAAGTTTTTCTCGCTTCAAATATGCCTTGGCGCATTTACTAACCCAAATTCCATTCCAATTTCCTTCGTATATCGTTCGACAATCTCCAGAGCTAGATGCAGTTGCTTTCTGTTTTTAGCATAGATCTTAAGATCGTCCATGTAAAATACATGAGTGATCTTGTACTTTAAATCTGCAGGTTTATCGCACAAGTACTCGTCGGAATGGCGCAGTGCTAGAGATAGTGGCAATAATGTAAGGCAAAATAGGAGTGGGCTCATGGTGTCGCCCTGAAAGACACCTCTCTGAAACGAGACCTTGTTAATTGTCACACGATTTTTTCCAGATGAGATAGTAAATCTGGTTTTCCAAAGCGGCATCAATCTCTATGCACCCAACTATTTGTGGATGAACCTATAAGATTTCCAAAAGACAGATGATAAGTCTATGGGATGTAGAATCGAAAGCTTTCCAATAATCAATCGAGGCCATCGATAGGTCACGTTGGTAGAATGCTGTATCTTTGCAGACACATCTATCGATGAGCAGGTTCTCCCGAATCCGGCTACGCCTTTCTTTGAGCCTCGTTGTTCATACATTTCTTGCCACACAGGTTCAATTGCCCGAACAATCCTATCATTTAGGATAGCTGTGAATATCTTATAAAGCGTGTCCAGACAAGTTATTGGCCTGTAGTTCTTCGGGTCAGCTAAGTTGCCTATTTTCGGCAGGAATATTGTGCGATCTTCCACCAAACACTCTGGAATCGGCTCTTCCGACTTCAAATATAAGGTGAAAATACGGGCCGAATGCTGATGGGTTGAAGAAAACTTCTTCCACCAGAAGGTTTTGATACAATCTGGTCCCGGTGCGGAATAGTTCTTCATCCATCTTAATACTTTTTTCACCTCCTCGGTAGTGATGGGTGGGCATTCTTTATCAGGTGTTATGAGGGCAACAAATAACTTCTTGAAGCTATTTATATTTTCTGAGTCTTTGTCCAGTCTATGCTGAACTTCGTAGACTTCTCTCCAAAATACTTCGACCTCCTCTGGTTTGGGTGGGTGTTCGACAGTAACTGGAGGCTCTTGGAAGAGTCGAGATGGATCAGAGAGAAACTGTTGATTTTCTCTGACCCACCTCTCCCTCCGCTCTAGGCTTCTCTTAGCGTCAGATAGTATCCGTATTCTCTCAACAATCTGCTGCCTGATGGTCAGCAGCTTTGACTTGTTAAGTGTGTGATAACGGGTCCGGAGTTCGCGCGCGAACTTTCGAACCTTGGCGGTACAATTCCTGCCAGATGTGCGCCAGATGTGCGCCAATTTTTCTTTCTTTCCTACCTCTATCAACTTTTAAAATGTATTTTTGCACTGACCATTATCAAATTTTAGAACTGACCATTTTTTTTTAGAACTGACCTTTTGGTCAGAACTGAACCTTAACATATGCCCTGGTGCAATGGAAATGATTCGCAGGCACTTTTAAGAGCTTTTGAAAAGTTTTGAGAAATTTTAAAATATATCAAAAGGTTTAAAATGTTTTAAGAAATTTTAAAACATTCCTAGACTTTTTTATTTATTTCAATAGCTAATGGGATTTTCAAAAAATGTGAATTATTTGACGTTTTCTAAGAGATTCCATAGCATTTTTAAGAGATTCCTTATTCAATAAATAAGCAATGAAAATTTTCTTTTTTTATGTCTTTCATATATTTTCTATTATACTATTTCTCATTTGTGAAAATTTAATTGCACTCTTCAACTTTATTTAGGAATAATTCTATTTAAATATAATTCTATATAATTTATAAAGATGGAAAACAGGGCGCCGTCAAAATGTTACTTGTATTGAGCTGAAAAGAATAAAAATCGAGGGTTCTTAGTTTATATCTTCAACACTTTCGTGTTATACTTAATTTAAAAAATATATTTTTGGTGGTTTTGAAATTATTTTTTTTTTCAAATACCTAAATGTCTGAAATGGTCAACTTTTAGGCAATCACCCATAAAATATGTCAATAGAAAGATTGAAGAACTTTACTCTAAATGTGATGAACTCAGTTTTTTCTCTTTTTTCTCCTTGGCCGCTTCAAAAATTGATGCTCTTCAATTCTTTATTTCTGTTGTTTGAATTTTCATTACCTAAAGCTTTTATTTCCTAAATTTTAAAACTGGATCTACAGATAATCCTTCTAATGCATTTTCTATGTTTGCAGTTAAGTTCGAAATGAATTAAACTTCAACTTAATTTATAAAATTGACAAAAAAGGGAAATTCGTTATTGCGACAAGAAGAGAAGCCTGAACCTAAATAACGACAAAATATTTTATTTCATAATTTTTTTATTTTAAATATATTTATTCGCATATTTGTATTTTTACATCTGCTTTATGCAAAAGATGTCACTGGTTTTAAATTTTAAATTACCAAAGTAATTCCATTTCTTGTTTATAAAATGAAATATTTGCGAAGTAGACTTGCAATTCATTTAAATGTTTAGGTTTTATTAGTTTTTCTCTGAAAACTACCATTCCTAAGCAAAAATTATAAGGATTTCAAATTTTCCACATTTTAAAGTTTTTTAGCCTTATTTCACACCGAAAATGTATATTAGAATTAAAAAATTGTTTTAAACAAAAATCATTAAATTTTGAACTTTCATCATTTTTTAAATAATTTTATATTAGGTTAACATTTTACACCAAAAACTGGTATTTTAAATAAAAAATCAATATTGTTCGAATTAAGGATTTGCAAATTTTTACCAGTTTCAGGTTATATCAACTTTTTTTTACATAAAATCAGTTCTTTTGTTCAAAAAATATAACTGGAAATTAATTAAATTTTGAATAAAAAAAGTATTGAATCTTACAGAATGTGTATTATTTGGCCACAACTTTAGGTTATGTTGGTATGCTTCATGTGAAATCGATATTTTTTCACAGAAATCATTGCATTTGAATACAACCTCTATATTTCCAAAAAATTAATTCTCTAACATTTTAAAAAAGATTCAGAATTTCTTAGCCTCTGTAGGTTATCATAGTGGAAATCGATATTTTTAGTACAAAATCCTTAGATTTTAAATAAGATAAAAAATGTTGTTTAGTTGTAGGTCTTAAGATACTCCTTTTGACGGGAAATATTGATATATATATATATATGTATATATATATGTTTAAAAAAAGATGAACAATTTTTAAAAAATTCAACATTATCCTAAAGCTTTCCACCAGAAATATATTATTTCAAACAAAAATCATTGGATTTCAAAGCAAATTGATAGTTTTAGAGGAATTTAAGTTCTATTAAGGTTTTTCTCTACAAAATGGTTATTTTAATCCAGGCAGAAATATTATGTATAGTTTATATATAGTGTGAAGTATTATATATAATATTCATTTGTTTTGTACATTTTTTGTGTAAAACAAATTAATATTATATATAAAAAATCACACTATATATAAACTATGTGTAATTTTTCCGCCTAAGAAACAAAAATAAATCAATTTCAAAGCAGATTCACAATTTGGAAAATTTGTTTGTTCTTTTATGTATAAAATAACAACAAAAATCTTTTTTTTCTCGTATAAAATTGGTACTTTTGATAACAAAAAGCATAAAACTTTTTAGATTTGTATTTTCAGATTATTATTTAACGGTTATATTGACTATATACATTGTATCAAAAAAATATTGTGAATTTCTTTTAAAATACTGATGTTCGTTTCTGGCTTCTGCGCCAGGTATATTACAAAATGTAAGTTTATATTTTTATAAATCTGTAAAAATTACATAACTTTTGGTAGGTGCCCAACTTACAATTAAAACTTTTATTTTTTTGGTTATTACCGCAGTTGAAAGATGATATAAAATGTTAATATAATTAATAAAATGATATAAAAATTTCTGTAAAAGTAAGATTTTCTGTCTAAAGTTACACTAAAGTAAAACTTTAATATCATTAAAAGCATTATAGTTAAGTAATGATTCAAATATTCATTGAAAGTTTTTAAACAAACACATTATAGCAAAAATAAGAAAATATCAAAACTCTTGTAGTAAAAAGCTGCATAAATTTTTTGAAAACAGTTGCACTGTAGTACAAAATACAAAATTATTTTTAGCAAAAGTTGTAGCTTTAGAAATAGTTTTTTGAACAATGATTAAAAAAAAGAAGATTTTTCAGGAACAAAGCCAAAATCGAACGTCAAAACTCTCACAAAAATATATTATTGAGTTTCAGTATAGGCTCAATACTTGCGCGCGATCTTGAAATATTAGGGAGTTGACAAGAGATGGGTGACATATCATGTCACATGCAGCAAGTTTCACTGCGGCATGTGACATCTGCAGAATGTCACAACTGCCGCAGTTGTAACATCCCGTAGATGTGACTTGCCGCATCTGTTTCATTAAAATTGATCTATTATAATAGAGACAGCTGTTGAAACTTCGTACTTTTTTCATTAAATAGAATTTTTGTTAATAAAAATTTATTCGTCTTTTTTGATAGAAAAAAAATCTTGCTTAAAAATTAATTTTCTTAGTTCGAAATTAATTCCCTCCAAAAATGCAAATAATTTGTAGGAAATTCGTCGTTTTTTTCAAAAGCAGATTTTAAAACTTAAGCTTCAGTTATTTCATTTACGATTAAATTTTTTTTTAGATAAACATTGAAGTATTTGTTTAAATATTCGTGTATTACAAAGTCTTGTTCTTTGGTGGAAGATTATTCTTGTTGATAGAAAATTCATATAAATGTTTGAATTTAACTATTTAGTTGAAAATTAAACTATCTTCTTGAATTACAAACTAAAATTTTTAATAAAAATTCACATGCCCGGGCAGAAAATTGTACTATTTTGTATAAATCCCGTCACTAAGCCTAAAAGTATATTTACAAAGATTTAAACAGGTTTCCAAAATTGTAAAAAAAAATAATCTCGAAGATTTTTAGGCATTTTTTTAATTTGCTAGTTTGATTAACAATTGTGGAGGAAATTGGAAACAATTTAAACGTTATTCATTAGTTTTGAAAGAATATCAAAATCAATTTAAAAAATGAAAAGATTTCAAACAATTAACAGTAAAATCATATACGAAAATTTTGTTAAGATTCCTACGAAAATTAAAACTGTCTTTTTTCTTGGATAATTCATTATAAAATATTATTTAATAACATTTTAAAAGATTTATAAATTTAAAAAAAAATTATAAAATTTAAAGGCATTTTTTTATTTTTCAAGATTGACAAAGTTTTCATTTAAATTTCATAACATTGTAAAAAATATATAAAAATTATACAAAAATAATAAATAATTTAACATTTCATAGGAGTCATAGGGGGCATTATTCCTCAACTGCCCCAACTTAAAAAGTCATATTTTTCGATTGTCTCTAAACTCTGGGAATATGTTCGCCTACCCAACAGTAGTTGATCTACAAACTTATAGACCAGGATTACCAACCCTCCCCAAGTGAGGGGGGGTTGAATTTTCAACCCCAATGCCTACAGGGGTAGTTTCAAACGCCTGTAACTTCCTTTCTAATTACGCGATTAAAAAATTTTATGAGGGTTTTGGAAAGTGCTTTTTATACGCTTTCATCCTATTTTATTATTTATAACAAAAAAAATTGTTTAAATAATTTTTTCCATAAATCAATTGTTTATTTAACTTTTTTCGCAATTTAGGCATCTACGATTTTTTTAAAATAGTCTCAAAAGAAAGCTTGACTTTTCTACTATGAAAAATGTCTAATAAGAAAACGGACAAATTGAAATTCATTGAGTTACAGAGCCGGTTGTAGAGGGAGTCCTCGCGCTCGCACTCGAGCGTTATGCGGCAGCATACCGCGGAACAGTTTTCAAGTATGCCATTTTTTTGTATTACTCACATTAATCCAAAATTGCATGAAGCAATAACCAATTATTGTCGAATAATAGTTTATAATAGTGAGGAATCATTTATCTTCAGAAAAATACTGTTCATTTTTAAGAAAGTCCTTTTTACTTAATATTTTTACATAATAACTTTAAAAATTTTTAACTTCTTCAAACTTACTGGTTAACATTACTGAATAGTTTTTTCCGATGACTTCATGCAATTTTGGATCAATGTGAGTAATACAAAAACATGGCATACTTGAAAACTGTTCCGCGGTATGCTGCCGCATAACGCCCGAGTGCGAGCGCGAGGACTCCCTCTACAACCGGCTCTGTAACTCAATGAATTTCAATTTGTCCATTTTCATATTAGACATTTTTCATGGTAAAAAAGTCAAGCTTTCTTTTGAGACTATTTAAAAAAAAAATTATAGAGTCCTAAATTGCAAAAAAAGTTAAAAAAACAATTGATTTATTGAAAAAATTGTTTAAACAATTTTTTTGTTATAAATAACAAAATAGGATGAAAGCGTGTAAAAAGCACTTTCCAAAAACCTCATAAAAATTTTTAATCGCGTAATTAGAAAGGAAGTTACAGGCTTTTGAAACTACCCCTGCAGGTATTGGGGTTCAAAATTCAACCCCCCCTCACTTGGGGAGGGTAGGTAATCCTGGTCTATAAGTTTGTGGATTAACTACTGTTGGGTAGGCGAACATATTCCCAGAATTTAGAGACAATCGAAAAATATGACTTTTTGAGTTGGGGCAGTTGAGGAATAATGCCCCATAGGAGTCATGACTAAATTTTAATAAAAATCTATATTTCTGAAGATTTAAAAAGAACATTTTAAAGCTAATCAAGGATTTTCTTTAGATTTTTGGGAAAATTTTTAATAATTTTTTTGTTTGAAAAATTATTTTGTACACAATACTTAAAAAGAGTAAAAAAAAAGAAAAAATACATCTAAATTGAACAATTGTAACTTCAGAAAACACATTTCTGCACGGGAATTTTCTACAATCTGCATATTCAACGACTTTACGGAAAGCTTGTCTTTTGATTGGAAATTAAAATTACTGTTTGATTGAAGATTCATCTGCTTTGAGTGAAGATTTACTTTTTTTTAATTAAAAAATGGTACTTTTTTAGACGATTTAGCTGCTTTTTATTTAAATCAAACAATTTTCTTGCTTAAAATATCAAATATTACATTTGTTGTTGAGAACACATCTTTTTCCGTTAAAAATTCAACTACTTTTAAGTAAAAAAGAAAAAATTCAACTTTAAATAGGATATTTGAATTTTCAGTCAAAACATTTAATTTATAATTAGAAAATCGATATAACCCAACAGAGTAATTTTACAACAAAAAAACATTAATTTTTACCCAAAAAGGCGACTTTTCAACAAAATACATGAATTGCTAAAAATAATATATGTTTTATTATGTTCGGTAAAATAAAACAATTTATATTTTTATAAACAAAGTAGATGATTAAATTTCAAGTGTTTGACAATCAAGTACAGCGAATTTGTTCCTTCGATTCCCGTAGATTCAGATTAAGTTGAATTTCTAAATTAGTCATAAATGTTGATTAAAATGTATTCATAAATATTCTTATTAAAAAAGTTGTCATAATTAAGTATGAATTATAAAATATTCCAGGATTTTTACTGAGTGAATCTTAGCGTGCAGTGTTATTCATTCTCAAACTATTTGAATTGAGAAACCGATTTTTTTCCATGTGAACTTGCCAAAAATTTTGTATCTGTTTATCTAAACTGCCCATAAACATTAAAATTGGTATATTTCACAAATTATTATCGAATATATGTTATTTTTAGTTAGATTTGCATTAATGAAAAAAGCAAAGAAATCCGAAATTGAAAATACGCCAAATTCAAATATATTTCGCTATAAAAAACTATTTACAACAATTATTATATTTAACTTTCTAGTTTAAATATCTCATGTTTGCCGGCCTTTTAAGATATAATCCCTGGCGAGAACAAGCAAGCCAGGTGACACAAGTCAGGAACCGCCCTTTTAATTTATGTGCTAGAAAGAATTTGCAAATGTACTCCTATCCTATCTATCCTATCTATCCAAAATCTTTGCGTTATAATTAGAATCTTTTTCAAACATTTCTTAATTCTTTAAAAATATTTTCAAAATATTATCATTAAAGTCTTTGAGCAATCTTTTAAATTCGGAATTCAAATTTATAATCCGAATTCTGAACTTTATTGAAATTTTTCAGAATATTTCAAAAGAACGAATAGTGAACATTTTTCACCAAGTTCTTGAATTCTGAAGCATATAACAAGATGAAATTTCTATACAAAATTCTATTTACGACAAAATACTTGAATTTTCAACTAAAATGGGGAATCTTTCTGCATAAAAAATGAATAAACTGTTTTCTTGTAGAAAGTAGATGAGCTATAAACCATTCAGTGGATTTTTCGGCACAAGAACATAAGCTCTTAATGCAACATGTGACATTTCATATTTCAACCAAAAAATATTTAAATTTAAAATAAAAATATTTTAATTCAACAAAAAAAAGAAACAACAAATTTGCAAGAAAATAGTTTAATTCTTAAGCAAGACAAATTAATTTTTGATTAAGCCGTTTCTTTTGTAACTAAAAAGGATGGACTTCTATTCAAGATGATTAATTTTCTAATAAAAATAAGAATAATTGAAACACATGAGTTTTTAAGAGAAAAATATCCATTTTTAATTTGAAATATCAATTTTAATAAAAATGGAATAATTACATATTCAGGCTAGAAAATGAATTCCATGACAGAAAAAGATTTTCAGCATAATAGTTACCCTTCCAACCAAAAAGTTGATTTTGTTACAAAGCAGATGAATTTTTCACTTGAATTTTCTGCTAAAAAGATTACTTTTCAACCAAAAGTTTCAATTTTTAACTAAGAAAGTAGAACGATAAATTGATTTAAAAATAAATGTATTGAACAACTTTTTAACAAAGCGGTTATATTTTAAAAATAATAATTAAACTGTCAATAAATCATTAGATTTCTAAATCAAAATCATGACTTTTCTAATAAGAAAAATTGATGTTTAATAAAAAAGACGAACTTTTCAGCCAAAATGATCAATTATCTAAAAAAACAGTCACAGTCTTAAAACAAAAATACGATTCTTTAACTCTAAGAGTTAATTTTCTACCAAATAGTTCGATCTTCTAACAAATTGTTAAGTTTACAAACACTGAGGACGAACTTGCTACAACAAAGTTGGCTCACAACGCAATAGTTGAATTTCCAATTAAAATTATGAATCTTCAACCAAAAAAATGCATTTTTTATTAAGAATTGAATTTTCCAGAAAAAAATTTTGAAATTGAAAAATTTAATAGTTAATATCACAACCAAAAAATTTCAATTTGAAATAAAGAACAGTTAAATTCAGCCAAAAAATACGAACTTACATATAGCTAAGCAAGTGTTGCTTTTAATAGATCCATAAGTTTCAATTGTCATTTCTTGTATATTTCAACAAAATGTACAAATTTTCAAAAAACATTCTTCAATTAGACACAAATTTAAAATAGAGATACTTGTAAAACGCAGGGAAATGTTTTTCAGGATATTTTCAGAAAATTACATAACTTTACTTTTCTGTTAAAACATGTACATTCTGGTAAAATATTAACAAAATTTAACCAAAAAAGTATAACTTTTGATTAATATTTTTTTCACTTTATTTTATAAATCGATCAGGCATTGCACAAAACAGCAGGGTTTCACTTTTTAAAATTTTTTGTGTTTGACATTGTAAAAACACTCTTACGTCAATTATTGTGAAAATTATGTTGTAAATACTGGAACTTTATTGTAGAAAATATATATTAAAACAAAAATGGACATTTCACAAGCAATACTTTATAAAATCGAAATTGGTTTGCCAAAATATACTCGGCGCAGCTGGCATATTTTTTGATACCATGTTCAGCCACATTTCTTTGCCATAAATGTGAAAATTACTAAATCAAATAAATAATTTCTTGATAGATAATTCTTTGAAGTCATGAATACGTCTGTCAACTACGTAAATTAATCAATTTCTGGAAATAAGATACAGCGCGACAAAATATCATACAACAGTATAGGCATAAATGATAACTTGAAAATTTATGTTTTGGGCGAGAAAATTTCAAAATTTGTTAGAAAATTAACTGTTTTAGTTCTTCTTTATTTATAACGTGTCCCCTAAGGGTTTATTTTTTTCAATCTTATTTTTTCTATATATACAATTATTTACAACTATTAACATAAGCCTTATATCTAGTTTCTTATTTCTATATCCTGCAATAGCGCAATATAGGACCTATTAGCAAACGAGTGAGCGAGCGAACGAAAGCGAGAGTGCAAGCGAGAGGGAGAGCATGATAACGCAAACGCATCTTAGTCTACTTAACTTTTACCTTACCATTACTTAGAATCTTAACGCTTCTAATCTAAGCGACTTCCGTCTCCTTTTTCTTTCCCATTTTTATACCTCCATTTGCCTTTTTTCACATTGCATTCTTTCATTCTCTCTCATTCGCTCCTCTGGCACCTTCCAACTCCTTCCTCCAATCTTCTCCTAATCCATCCTCCCCTAGAATCTTAACCACATTCTCTCGCCAGATTCCTTTATCTTCCATTCCTCTCCTACATCCTTCCCATACATGCTCCCATGTTTCCTCCTCCCACTCACATATTCTACACTTTCTGTTCTCTTCTTTTCCCCGTACATTCCCTTCCTTATCTCGTTTCCCAATCTGAATCTTGCTATTCTGTTCCACCTTCTCTCTCCCGTCCCTTCTCTAAATACTTTGGCACTTCTTCCTTCTTTATCATCTTATACCATTTATTGTATTTAGATTCCTCAATCATCTACCACCTTTCTATTAATTGCCTTTCCCTCTCCCTTTTTCCAGTTCTTCATAGTTTACTCCAGTCCCGTCTTCTATTTCTCTATCATTATAAAACTTACTCCTTTCTTCTTCCCATCTCGTTAATTTGATCGCCCTCCCTCTCTTCGCTTCTACCTCCATCTCTTTCCCGCTCTAATGCTTAACTTATCTCTTTGCGCTTCTTCTCTCACCATGTTTCCTGGCGTCCTCCAGTCTGCCCCTAATGTCCACCTTATATACCTTTCTTGTAAACCCTCAATATCTTTCCTTTCTTTCCATCCCCATATCTCTGCTTCATAACATAATACTGGCCATACCAGCGTGTCAAATAACCACATTCTCCTTCTCCAATTGTTTTAACCTTCTTTTTTCTATTCCCCATATCTGTTTCATTACCCCTGCTGTTTTTTATCCTTTCTTTTATATGAGCTGTTGATCTCCATTCGTTTGCCAGCTATATCCCAAATATTTATACTCTTTTACTTCTTCTAACTTTATTCCCTTTCATCTCCCTATCCATTCTTTCTTCCTTCCCCCTCCTTTTTTAAACCTCATTATCTTTATCTTTCCTACATTTACATTCAGCTTTTTCCTATCTACGTATTTCTCTAATCCCGTAATTATTCTTGTCATCCTTTCTTCATCCTCTGCCATTAACATTATGTCGCCTGTATACCCTGTTTTACCATGACTTTTTCTACTTCGCCTCGGTCTAATGAGTCAAATGCCGCCTTTAAGACCACGAACATTGCTATCATTGCTCCTTTTTCCCTTTTAATTCACATATTTACTAGATAGTTCAGAACATAGATGTTGTCCATCACCCCCATTCCTTTTCTAAACCCTGTCTGATTCGATGACTCGATCTTTTTTTCTTCAACTTCTATCTTCAATTTCTCCGACAAAATACTTACATATGCTTTATGCAGTGTTGGCATCGACGTCACCCCCCTATAATCTTTAACCCTGCTACTACCAATCCGATCAACACAGTCCTCTCACCTTGTCACAAATCTCCAAACAAACTTCGACACAAATATGTCTGAATCCTCCAAAATAGCTACTTCCCCTTTTCAATCTCACAATCTCTCAATTAATCTCTCACATAAACACCCATCTACACACTTCCACAATCCACTCACCTAAAATTTCACCACAATATCAGAAAAACTCAGTATCAACAATTCCCACTACTTTACACTTTCATGACGGAAACGGAAGTCAACTGTTTTCGTTTCAAAATGATATTTTTTGGTTTAAAAATACTACTGTTTCAAAGACAATTAGATTTTTTGGCTTCAAAATTCGTACTTTTTAGTTGAAAATTAATTTTCTTGGTAGAAAAGGCATGTTTTTGGTTAAGAAATCTATTATTTAGTTGGAAATTCAACCCTTATTTTAAAAACGGAATCGCATTTTAAAAATTTGTTTCATATATTCATTTTGAAACACATTTTTCGCCTACCTTTCTTAGTTCAAAATGGAACTGTTTCTTTGAAAAGTAATGATTTTTAGTAGAACCTTAAAGTGATTTGTCGAAAATTGATATATTGTTTTGATATTTATATTTTCTGGTGCAAAACTAATCTACGTCTTAAAAAAATCAACTTTTTGTTTGAAAATGTAACTATTAAGCTGGAGACGTAGTTTATTGTTAATCCAGCAATATAAGTTCTCAAAAAAAATGTTAATTTAATGCCAAACAGTTGATTTATAAACTTGAAAGGGATAACTTTTTAACCAAAAGTGAAATAACGAACTTTAGCGGATAAAAAGTAGTTTTCAAACAAACAAAAAAATAGAATTTTCAAATGAATAGTTTGACTTTAAGAAAAAACATGCATTTTTAGGAAAGTAATGCACAAACAATAAACAAATTTTCAACAAGATAGTTGTATTTTCAAGAATAGTTTAATTCTTAACCAAAAATATGAATTTTAAAAAAAAAGTTAATTTACGTCTAAATATTTGAATTTTTAACTTAAAAGCAACAAATTTTTAACCAAAAGTGAAATGTATTCGAATTTTCAGGTATAAAAATATGTTTGCAACAACAAAAAAGCAAATTATCTACCATTTTCATCTAAACTTAAAAGGTTTAAGTAAAATAATTAACTTTCGACGTAAAAAAATTAATTTTGAACAAAATGGTTACATTTTCAAATGAATGGTTTAAGTTTAAATAAAAAATATGAAATTTTAACAAAAAAAGTACGATTACGACCAAATTGCTTGTGAAAGATTTTCTGACCAAAAACAGCACCACGGTCATGCCTCAGCCTCCATATTCACAGGATTTGGCCCCCAGTGACTTTTTTCTTTTCCCAAAACTGAAGAGACCCTTGAAAGGACATCGATTTTCAACGATTGAGGAGATAAAAACTGCATCGCTGAAAGGACTCAAGGCTATACCACAAAACGATTATCAGAAGGGCTTCGATGATTCGAAAAAGCGTTGGCACAAGTCTATTATGGGGCATTATTCCTCAACTGCCCCAACTCAAAAAGTCATGTTTTTCGATTGTCTCTAAATTCTGGGAATATGTTCGCCTACCCAACAGTAGTTAATCCACAAACTTATAGATCAGGATTACCAACCCTCCCCAAGTGAGGGGGGGGTTGAATTTTCAACCCCAATGCCTGCAGGGGTAGTTTCAAACGCCTGTAACTTCCTTTCTAATTATGCGATTTAAAATTTTTATGAGGGTTTTGGAAAGAGCTTTTTACACGCTTTCATCCTATTTTATTATTTATAACAAAAAAATGGTTTAAACAATTTTTTCAATAAATCAATTGTTTATTTAACTTTCTCCGCAATTTAGGCATCTAAGATTTTTTTTAAATAGTCTCAAAAGAAAGCTTGACTTTTTTACTATGAAAAATGTCTAAGAAGAAAATGGACAAATTGAAATTTATTGAGTTACAGAGCCGGTTGTAGAGGGAGTCCTCGCGCTCGCACTCGGGCGTTATGCGGCAGCATACCGCGGAACAGTTTTCAAGTATGCCATTTTTTTGTATTACTCACATTGATCCAAAATTGCATGAGTCATCGAAAAAAACTATTCACTTAATCGAAAATATTGATTAATTGAGCGGTTGCGTGCAAGAACGGCTTACTTGTATTTTCAGAAGTCACTTGTTCTTCATTTGTTCTGTGATACAAACTACATCTTTTACACTGCTGCGAATTGAACCTGTATTCATATAATATCTATGTTACTGACGTGGTCTAAGGAAAGAATGTCGAGCTTCAAAATTTGACCTCTACATGGCTGTCTAGAAACTTCTTTCTCACAAGAAAGAAAATCGTTTTAGTTTATATGAGCTAAATACATTCTGTTGATTTTGTTTTCTATTCATTCTGTACCCGAAGCTCAGATGACTTTATAATAGATATTTTTATGTTGCTCTGCTTGCTTAAATTAGGAAATATATTCTTGATTCATTTTTTCTGATATTGGAACTAATATTAAAATTATTTCCAAGTAATAATGGCAACAAAAACAGATTGGGGCAATCGTTGTGTAAATCCTTTTAGCAGAAATGACTTATGTACTGGACGCAGCTTGAGAAGTGTGACGGTAATTCAACGATCCGAATTTCCTCAATTAACGAGAAATGCAAGGATATGTTTGTAGAAAAGAATTTAGTAGAATTTTTTTACAGAAGCCTTCAAATGAGACCAGTATGGAAGAAAATGCTTTAAGAGTGGAAGAAGATTTATGTGATGACGAAGCTGATAATGATATTGCAGGCAAAGAATCAATTGAAGGCGATCCTTATTTTCTATTGGTTAAAGAAGAATG
>NC_046659.1:23744934-23747452 GCF_010883055.1 Belonocnema kinseyi | reverse complement strand
ACATTACTGAATAGTTTTTTTCCGATGACTTCATGCAATTTTGGATCAATGTGAGTAATACAAAAAAATGGCATACTTAAAAACTGTTCCGCGGTATGCTGCAGCATAACGCCCGAGTGCGAGCGCGAGGACTCCCTCTACAACCGGCTCTGTAACTCAATGAATTTCAACTTGTCCATTTTCTTATTAGACATTTTTCATAGTAAAAAAGTCAAGCTTTCTTTTGAGACTATTTAAAAAAAAATCGTAGATGCCTAAATTGCGAAAAAAGTTAAATAAACAATTGATTTATTGAAAAAAATTGTTTAAACAATTTTTTTGTTATAAATAATAAAATAGGATGAAAGCGTGTAAAAAGCACTTTCCAAAACCCTCATAAAAATTTTAAATCGCGTAATTAGAAAGGAAGTTACAGGCGTTTGAAACTACCCCTGCAGGCATTGGGGTTGAAAATTCAACCTCCCCTCACTTGGGGAGGGTTGGTAATCCTAGTCTATAAGTTTGTGGATTAACTACTGTTGGGTAGGCGAATATATTCCCAGAATTTAGAGACAATCGAGAAACATGACTTTTTGAGTTGGGGCAGTTGAGGAATAATGCCCCATATGCCGTTGGCTATAACGGGCGGCAGACGTAAGGAATTTTTATGTTTCACCACTGAAACTTTCTCTTTCACGTTTTCTTGCCAAGTTTCCTTTCCGCTGCCGCTACCACGACCTTTCGCTTACCACGCACGAATCACGTGATAGCCCGAGGAATGTGATGCGCCAGGAACGGCACAACGAGTCATGCCAGCTCGTACAAAATTCCAGCCACTACATTTTTATTTTCTAGAAAATATATTTTTTGGTCTTGCTTTGTTACAAGTTCTTTACGGATAAACTGATTAATTGTCCGTAGTCAGAATTTTATCAACGCAAAGTAATAATACCTTTTCTTTTATCAACTTCTAAACCGAGTAAATATAATTTAATTATTATAATTTCTTTCTTTCCATTATATTACATTTATCCTCGTGTCTTCCATTTAGATTCTAAGACTGTTCTCTTCTTTTGTTTTAAATTTATATTGCGACGCTATGTTGATTATACTTTTAGGTTATTCTTATCGCAGTTTTGCTTCTCAACAGAAATTATAGCCTTAAAGCTCTGTAATGCTGAGAGAGCAGCGATCAGGCATGTTAGGCAGCCGCCACGACAACGCGGGCGGAAATGATTCTATTGAGCCGCGCTTCCAAAATTCGGCGGAGTGAGAAGAAATCTCGAACAGAGTCCCACTCCCGCTTACCGCGTCCACGGAGTGGGAGCGGCCTCGCGCGCCAACGCGCCCAGTTCATATAGGAACGCACCTACGCTACCATCGTCCCTAGGCTTCGAGCCTTCCAACTAGTCGGACGTATTCTGCGCTAGTGTTTTCTTCGGATGAGCTTGCTCTTCCAGCCTAGCGAAACAGCTCGAATAAAGAAAATATAAGAACCACTTCTATTTAACTTCTTTTATTTAAAACCTGCTCTCTTCAGAGCAATCTTTCTTCAACGTAAAAATTTTGTTTTGTAGGAGAGACCTCCCTGGTGCCTTTCGTTTGCCGATCCATCATACTCCTCCTGCTAACTGCTGGCGCTCCGGCAGTCCGCCAGTTATCAGCCGGAGAGATTGAGTCACAAACATGGGGACACAAACCTAGGGATTCGCATCCTTCCTTTTCGAGAAATCAACGGCGCTCCGGTAGTCCGACTTGGATGGGTGGTTTGAATCTCAGGCAGAGGAGACGCCGCCGTAAGCAGGAGGGCCTCCGAACCCCCTCCATCTGGAGGATACCATTCGGTTCACGACCAGTCGCTGTGGAAACCTCGGGCCATCAGCGCCCGTCAAGAACTTCATTCTGCCACCAGGAGGTGGGGGCTTTCGTCGCTAGAGGGAACCGGCTCGCGTCCAGAGTCACGACCCGGAGCACAGCATTGAGTCACCCCCCCCCCCCTACTACCAGGGGGAGAATCGCCTAGGAGGGCCTTGAAGCGGCGAAGGGAAAAGCAGGCCTGGCAGTCACGGGAACGGAAG
The DNA here is from genome assembly GCF_010883055.1 of Belonocnema kinseyi. Taxonomy (NCBI): domain Eukaryota; kingdom Metazoa; phylum Arthropoda; class Insecta; order Hymenoptera; family Cynipidae; genus Belonocnema; species Belonocnema kinseyi. The sequence continues at coordinate 23,745,395 of NC_046659.1, read as the reverse complement.
ACCTTAATACCAGTTGCACCCTTCCAGCACCATGCCACGCTGTTATCCCTAGAGACGGACACGTACATGCTCGTCAACGTCCGACACATCCCGGACGGATATGTACCCTCGACGCGTAAGAAATAGGAGGATTTAAATATCAAAAAGGAGGATCTTGCCATAGCTGCATTCTGGAAGCGGCGAGATTTCTACCGGGACCTGGTACAAAAGTCCGCCGACGGGCACCGGCCGCGTGGCGATAAGAAGGACGGGTTTCCTAACCATCAGTTTTACGGGCGGGGCAGGCCTCGCTTGGCTTACCCCAGGAGTTTACACAGCCGGCCGGTTGTGAAGCGGAATAGGGCGGAAAGGAGCTTCATTGTCTCTCCACCATTAACCTCGCTGATAATTACCTGCGAATCTCATGAGATTGGCTCCAGGCCTGGAAGGCCTTCATGGGTGGAAACGTCAAATGTGTTCAG
>NC_046659.1:23735285-23744834 GCF_010883055.1 Belonocnema kinseyi | reverse complement strand
CCTTGTCGACTCATCCTCCCCTCTTTTCCCTTCTTGAGCGAACTACAGGCGGACCGTATCACGCTCTTCAAAATAAAATGCTTATTTTTTTCAAGAACGAAATTTAAAATCGGATAATAATTTCTCTGTACAAGTTATTTTGAACGTTGTTTTTGTATTCCATTGAACTGTGCGTCACATCAGTGAAGGACTCTCTCCGAAGCAGAAACAACCGTCTTCTTCGCCAGATTTGGTCATCAAATCTGTCGGCCTTGAACAAAGTATCTGCGATTAACGTGCTTACAGTCTCATTTCTATTTTATTCCTTTTGCATGGTTCAATAGAGGAAGGACAATATTTCTGCCCTTGATATCGCCACGCCAAGATCATCCTTATGAAGAAGATGTTCATAACTGAATGCCTAATTGTCTTCATATGTTTTCATAACTGAATTGTTCTGGATACAGCATACATAGTTGCGAATGAGAGAGATCCACTCCTAAAAATGGGCAGGAATTACGAGATGATGGCAAATGTGCACTCCTCCACTTCACTAAAAACGATTACCATGCTCATCTCGCCCTGGTGTCCTTTATTTACTTCCCCATCACATGAAAACGTTAATATTTAAAGATAATTTTTTTTTGTCGTGTTTGTGTGTTTCCTAATAGATGATTAAGGGCACTGGTTGAATGCAGTTTGTAATTTCTTTCATAAAGAACTGTTTACACATATATTTTTTTACACACAATTATGACATCGACCAAATATTCTCGGGTGTCTCTTTATATCGTTCACTTGGTGATGGTGAACATAAATTTCGCGAAATACGTCGAGCAACGGAGCGAACTCCGAAGTAAATTCAAGGATGAAACGAGCTTACATCAGTAAAGTTCGTTTGATCGTTTAGTTACACTTCCCACCTCGTTCTCGGAATTACTATTTTAGATATTTAGAATAGACAATTTACCAAAACATTTGTTTTTATTGCAGAAAAACACAGGACAATTATTTGAATGCGAAGTTATCAATTCTTTCTTAAAACCGCATTGCAGAAAGTTTCAGTAGCGGGCTTGATTGGTCGATTATAGAATCGAGCAAAGGTCTGTGAACCCCTTTGAATAAACGATTCACGTTACTGCCCATTATGCTTACAGATGAAAGAAGTGTTATTGTAGTACGCGCTGTATTTAGGATACCATATGGTGCCCCGTCGTCGAAGGATTCGCCTAAGAATTTTGAAACTCTGTTACAGTGGTGGTTAAATGCATTTAGATTTTTTTCGTTACAGAAATTCTACCATTTTCTCAATGGATTGTCCTATTCTTTGATTGCAGAATCTGCCGAAGATGCCAATAAAACCTTTAATGCTGACTCCGGTAATTTTACTTGACGATAGCTTTCCCTGACAGCCATCCTGCAGACAGGGTAAGTGAGGCTGCTAGTGAGTGTTGACGGGAACTACAAGGGGACAAAACGAGAGTGCAGCTTGGAGAAAAAATTAATGGATTTCCTATCAGCATTGACTGAAAAAGCGGAAACCATGATTGTGAAATCCACTAGGGAACGACGACAATGCCACAGGCCTCATCTGTCAGAATTTTCCGTACCGTCACTAGGATCATCGAAAAGGGGGGAAAGCTTAAAACTTCCGATTTTTCCAAAAAATCCTAAATGCATCGAAAGCCATTGCGTCGGGGTTTTGAATCCACCAACAAAAGATGGTACATTTTGTGTTAGAACTGTTTTAAAAAAAATCGATGGTAGTATTCGGGAAGATTTGCAAGATCTCTTTGTAGGCATAATCAGCTAACTCTTATTTGGTGTCTACATTGCGAATCCGAGATTCTTTATCAGCATGAACGTTACTTTCAGGCGCAATGTATGACGCATACATCCAGAGTTTTCGAGACTCGCACTACATCCAAATTTTTCTACTAAGAGAACGTAGATGGGATGTTGTATTCCGCCCATTTTATTTATGTAGGAAATTTCTGTTGTGTTGTCGATTCTTAACAGAATCTCATAGCTCTGCAGTTCAGCAGCACCATTTTTAAGGGCCCAGAAGGACGCTAATAGTTTTAAGTGGTTTATGCTCCTGAATTGCTCCTCTTTGTTCCAGAACCCATATACTAATTCGCCTTTACAATAGGCTCCTTAACCAGATTTTGAAGCGTCAGAGAAGATTTCCTTCTCGAAAACAAATTGACTTATTGGGCTTCGTGACAACTGTATGTTACTACGAAAGCAAATCAAATTAGGTCGTATGGATTCCGGAAGAAACATGAATTCGTCATAGTTACTATCAGCTAACGTCAAGGCTTAAAACTTAACCCGTTTTAGGGCTTTGGTGTAGCCCATTCCATAAGGAATCGCGGGACAGCAAGAAATCATGCTTCCAATTAGTTGGGAAAACTCTCGAATAGTGGATGATTTTTTCTTCAGAAAATTTCTATCGAGGAACTTATTTTTCCTCTTTTGTTTGAAGGCAACTCTAACATTAAAGTTTCGCAAATGAAGGTGAAACCTAAAAAATTGCAACTTTTGCTCGGAATAAGGAAACTTTTATTGTAATTGATTACGAATCATAGTGCTTGAAGAAGATCAATGGAAGTTTAAACATTGTATAAACAATCTTAAAAAATGGTGCCGAAAAAAAGGAAATCATCTAGATATACTACCCATAACAGTCCCTTTCACCTCCGATGGCTCACAACTGACTTCATTATTTTTGTGAATAAAAACGGACAAATATTTAACCCGAAAGGTATACAATGAAACTCATATAAAGTTCCTTCGAAGGAAAACCTAAAAAAAATTTGGTATCTATTTTCTATTGGCTTTCAGAATAAGGATGAATGGTTTCGACTTATTTTTACAATCTGTATGAAAATAAGGAGATAAAGATTCCCATTTTAAAGATCTACAATGACGTCCTGAGTCCAAATTCGAACAGGTCGGGCAGTTTTTTGCCATGGTTTCCGCTTAAACGGAATTTGGTAACCTTCTACCAACTAAAGGATGAAGGCATCCATAGTTATCTACTCCAAGCGGGAAGAAAATTTCGCAAGCGACCTGCCATACTAACCTCTATTTCCGCTCCTGTAGCGCTGAAGGTCGAGATAGTTGTCTTGTTTTCTGCCCTCGAGACGTCAGCTGGGATTTCTTGTAGGGTTGTTGCTTCGGTTGAGCATGATGGTTGTTGCTCGTCCACGACGGCCTCTGGTTCCTCGTGAACGAGCTCATCGAGTTTAAAGATCCAGAGCTTTGTTTATTGGAAGCCTTTTGTGAATTTACTGGTGGTTTAATAGACTTGCTGATCTTCTTCAACGAATTCACTCCGTTAATCTTCTCATTAAGATTATCTTCGAGCAATGGTCTCCGCGCGGTGGATTTGTGTGATCAGCTTTGCACTATCGGAAAGATATTCAAGAAGTTTTACAACATCGAGCCCATATCTACATTGCCCAGTAGCATATTAATGCCCTGGCCCAAAGCTGACAACGTCGAGCCTGCCAGACACTGAATTTTGAAAATGATCGTCCCTTTTTACAGCCGACTTCCCCATTGACAGCAGCATAACTGGCTTGACTTCTGGAGCATCTAAGAAAATATTCCCTTTTCGAGAGTATATCTTTAATAGATCCTTTATTTCTTTTTTGGAAGCCCTGATCTTAGTCAGAAGTCCTATTTTGAAACCAGCTCTGGATTTAATTCCATATCTCGGGTACTAACAGTGCTTGGATTTTTTCCCAATGCACCTAACCTCTTTTCGTCAAACGCCGCCATGTTGTTTTCTTCGTTGATATTAATCCTGTTGGATTCGATATTTTAGCTACGTCGAGCGTTATCTTTACTTGTCCCTTCCCTTAATTAGGCTCCTGTAAAGATATTACTGGATTACTTATGTACCTTTGTACAGGCTCTTCCTGGTTAAGGATCGGCACGTATCTCATCTCTAGTATGAGCCTGGCCGTCCGAATTAATCCCAAGGGAGAAACTCAAACAAAAGACTTATTATTATTTGGTTCCTGTGATACATCTCGAGAATGGGATTCCAGAGGTCGAGAAGGACTCAGGGATCGTGAAGAAATGTGTGATGATGCGCGAGATCGAGTTTTGGAAGAACGAGATTATGTAGGAATAAGTGACTCGTATCTTGAACTTCTATGCTTTCGATCTTTTTTAACCATTTCTTTTAGTATTTTCACTTAATGGAATAGGTCTTTTATGTGATCTTTATTAAAAGAAGAGCGCTTACGTTTATAACCCACGCAGTAATTATTCAATTAAACACTTGGCTGTCACGTGTGAACGTGTCAGACACAAAAAAACGAATGAAGTTTCAACAAGCAGGCGCAAGTAGGCGGTGGTGGAAAGTTTTGACTCTTAAATTGTGGCGATCTGGTTTAAAGTAGCGAAACTACAATAGTAATCTCGAGAACGAGGCGAAAAGTATAATGGACAGTTCCTGTGTTTGAAGAACATGAGACGACCTACAGTGGACAACATCGAGAAAAGCTGGCCAAAAGTATAAAATGTTCATAATGTGGGCTAAATACTGTTACTAAATGGTTTCTAAAGGCGCTGTTTACGAATCTGATGACAAAAACTCAAAAACATAAATCATGTGTCTAATACGGCGGACGAGTATGCTGATTAAATTTGGATTTTTCTTAAAATTGGTATTAGGGCTATAACCAGGATCGTTGATTATGAATCTGATGACGAAGAATTTAAAAATGAAATGGCTGATGCAATATGATAGATGGGTATGCTAAATCAATTTTCTATTTTCCTTAAAATTAGTATAAGGGAGTTTCTCAGGGTCGCTAATTACGAATCTGATGACAAAAGCTTAGAAAGCAAAATGGCAGATCTAATGTGACAGACGAGAATGCTATATAAGTGTGGGATTTTCTTTAAAAGTGATATATGCGGTATTTTTCTTGAAATTTTATTAACAAAAAAATAATGTTGTTCTATAAGTCTTTAACCAGAGATCAAAAAAACTTTTTTCCACGTAAATATGTCAAATAGAAAAAAACATCTAGGCGAATTAATGGAGATGATCACATTTGCACCCGCGAAAATAAAAAGTTATTATCACGGACATTTTTTCTCTAGGCACAAGTAATATACATGTTTAAATTCTAGATCTATTTATACTCTCCCCCCCCCCTCTTCTCACTCCTCTCTTCTTTTCCTCTCTGCGTCAGGAATCTTCACAAGTCGTAAACCTATAAACTCTAAATATGAATAAATGCACCGTCTCTCTCCTGCTCTTATACTTTCTCTATATATTTTCTTCTCTTCCCCTCTATCTTCTCCAATAACCGTTATCCTACCGACCACAGACAAAAACTTAGAAATGCTCATATCCTTGACCTCGTATACGATTTGTAAGGAAGAGACGGGGATAAGGGGAATGGAAAGAACGTAAGGGAAAGAGGTTCGGGGCTCTAGGGCTTATACACCTTGTGGAAAATAGAGAAGTGAAAAGGAAGGGGAAGAGGGATATGTAGATATAGGATTTGAACATGTATCGTAATTGTGCCAAGAATTTGTACTTCTAACGTTTGTAGATTTGTGGTTTGTTGGTCAAAGAAGTATTGCGTAATAGTGATATGGTGGGTTAGGGGGAGGGAAGAGAGGTTATGTTGATCTAGGATTTAAAAATGTATGGTATTTAATATATAAGATTTGTAGATATAGGATTTGAAGATTTGTAGATTGTAGGGGCCAAAGAGGTAGATAAGAAGAAAAATTGGTTGGGAGAGAAGGAAAATGGGAGGAAACAGAGTTTTTAGTAGGTTTAGGATGTGTACATGTAGTGTTTTTGTGTGTAGAGTTTGCACAAGTAGGGTTCGCAGGTGTACGGCTTGTGGAATTCAAAGGGGTAGAGCAAGAAGAGTTAGGAAGATGTGTGAAGAGAGGTGAAGGGGAAAATTGTGGGTTTATGGGTCTGTGGTTGTGTGGTTTGTTGACTTCTTAATTTCGAGAATGAGAATTATGTGGATTTGAGCCGTATCAGGTTCTTGCATATGAAGAAATCGATTTTTCGCCATTTTTCGCGATTGACCGAAAATCCTGTCGTCCTGGATTTTTCGCTCAATTTTTGTATAGGTTATACAAGATGTGTTATTGTACATTGTCAAGCTTATAACTTGTCACTGAGGACATGTATCCTGAACTGACGATATTACATGATGGTAAGAATGCCACTTCAACTATTCAAAACGAAAAAAGTTAAGAAATGCAAACTTTTTGTTTTACTCTTGGCTAGATTTTCGCGACTTTGTCCCACTGTGTGCCCTTCCTTGCCTACCGCGAATAGAGACTTTGATTTTCAGCCAATTATAGGATAGTTTTCACTCAAAGAATAAAAGTAAAAAATCTAATAATTGTATGCAAATTACTAAATAACCCAGTTTAAAATTATAAAGTTTAAAAAATTGGATTATTTGCAAAGGACTTGGGAAATTTATTTATCAGTTGTAATTTCGTCAAGTGGTCGGACCATAAATTTCGAGATTACCAAATTTTCCACTTTTACAATTCTGAAACTTTAGAACTATAAATTAGAATTATAAATTTATCAGAACCAAATTTGAAATTCTAATATTTCAAAATTGACCCACTGCAACTTTAGTTACAAATTCTAAGTTTATAAAGTCGCCAAGCTGTAAGTGTTCGATATTTCTAAATAGTTTACTTTTACAAATCTCATAATTTAAAACAGGGGAGAGTTAACTTCTTCTTTTTATAAATTATACATTTTCAAATTTGTCATTCAATAAAAGTAAATGTACCAATAGAATGAAATAGAAGTAGGTAGGATGATAAATATAAAGAACAAGTAGGGGGCAAATGGAAATTAAGGAAATAAAGAAAATAGGAAAGTTGTAGGTAAGAATATAGGGGAAAGAAGGAGCATACTGAGTTCTGTGATAAAAAAAAGAAAAAAATTAAAGGTTTCAAGAAGAGGCGGAGAAGGCCAGGGCGGCAGAAGAGGTTTTGAATGTAGTAGATAGTGGGAGAAACGACGGAAATAAGTAAAGCAGGAGATTGAAATGGTAAAATGTACAAATTATTTCATGGGTTTGCGAGGAGGGATCAAGAAGGAAGTTATGAAAAGAGGAGAATATGATAGTGGAAGAGATCAGGAAAATAGCATAAAAAGGAAAGAAATAGTATAGGTATTATGAATAATGAAAGATGGAAAGGCGCCTGATACAGATAAGATTACAAATGAAATCTGAAAATATCGGGATACAGAACTAAATAAATAGGCTTATGGAGAGAAGAGGGCTAGCCAGAGTAATAGAAAGAAGCAGTAGTGGTACCCATAGTGAAGAAAGGAAAATGGGAGGGGATTAAAGATTACAGCTGAGTGTCACTGATGCCAACATTGTATAAAGTACATGTAATTTTTTTTTAGCGCGATTAAAGAAAGAAGTTAAGAAAAATTAGATAGACCCACCGAATAAGACAGGTTTTAGAAAAGTAAGGGTGACAATATACGATATATATTTTCTGAAGTATCTGATAAATAAAATGATTAAAAGGGAGAAAGGGAAAGGGATAGAAATATTCGTAGACTTAAGGGCGGCGTTTGACTCCTTGTACCAAATACAGATAGAAAAAGTTATGGTTAAAAAGGGGATACGAGAGGACTCAGTAAAGAAAGTATCGGACATTTGTAGACAGACAAGTGTAAAGGTTAGAGAGAAAGTAGAAGATAGTTTTTGGTTAGTAAGAGGAGAAAGGCAAGGATGTACTATGAGCTCACTTTTATGTAGTTTATTAATTTCAGATTAAGTAGAAAAAGTGATCGTAGGCTTAATTAGAAGATTGGAGAAATACTTAGATGGGAAAAATTTTAATTGAAATGTACAAGAGACAATGTAAGAAGAAGTAAGTTAGTTTAATTATTTCGGATATATTTAAAAAAAATAGAGAACATTGAGCTTGTATACGAGAAAAGATAAAAAAGCGACAGGGGACAATCTTATCAAATTTCAATTATTGGCCCTATGCAAATTTATTGAGAAATGTTAAATTTGTCAGGTCAACCAAGCATAAATTTTGTAAGTTTATCAGGTCACCTAAATAATTTTTCGACATTACCAACATGTTCATATTGAAAATTTAATATGTCCACAGATGGCGAGTGTTCACTTTTCTTTATAAATTGCAAATTTTTCAATTTGCTAAGCGATAAATTTTAAATCTTGCAAATTAATCATTCTGATACCTGAAAAGTGGGCACGCTCCAAATTTATCTACGTTCTCTAATATTAAGCCGCACTCTTACAGTTACGTTCGCTAGACTCTTAAATTAGACAGTAGAATCATTGTTTGAGGAAATTGTACACATTTTGTTATTACTGTCATGACATTCTGCGATGACGCGACATGGGATCCGCAAATAATTTCAAATCACTTGGGTTTATACGGTTTCAATATTTGGAGAAAAGTTTGATTTCAAGTTAACCCCTCTTTGTTCCATCATTGCGGCTCACCGTATACAAACTCTTTCACAGATAGATATCAGAAATATGAAAATACACTAGGATGCGACTTTTATAATATGATTTCTGTCGATATCAAATCTTAGCGGGTCAACAAGACATCACCTCCTATGAATTGTGAAATACTTATTTAGACGAGATGAGCTCATTTGGATAGCTAAGCTTTAGAAGTTTATTTGGAGAAATGTGAAGATTTATGGAGTTGTGTAACTAAATTATTTATTGTTCTTAAATGCCAATAATGCCCAATAATGCCCTGAAAAATGAAATACGGAGACGTTTTTTTGACCAAAGTCGGTTTTATTTTTCAACATACTCTCCTTTTGCGTCGATACAGTGAGACCAACGATTTTCTAACTTTTTGATACCGTTCGAAAAGTACTCGATCGGAAGGTCTCCAAAATACGCCTCAGTTTCAGCTATGAGCTCATCATTTCAGTAAAAACGCTTACTGGTGAGCCATCTCTTCAGGTAAGGGAACAAGTAATAGTCGCTAAGGGCCAGGTCTGGTGAATACGGTGGCTGAGGAACCAATTCGAAGCCGATTTCATGCAATTTTGCTTGTGCAACTAAGCATGAATGAACAGGCGCATTGTAGTGATGATAAAGCGGTTTTTTCTTCTTCAAATGCGGTCGTTTTTCGGCGATTTCGATTTTCAATCGGTCCAATAATGATGAATAGTATGCTCTGGCTATGGTTTTACCTTTTTCAAGATAGTCTACGAATATTATGCCATGTGCATCCTAAAATACGGAGGCCATAACCTTTCCGACCCATTGTTGCGTTTTTGGACGCTTCGGAGCATTTTGCCCCGGTAAAACCCACTGTTTTGCCTGTTGCGTTGACTCAGAAGTATAGTAGTGGATCCAGGTTTCATCCATGGTTATGAATCGGCGCAAAAACTCGGTTGGCTTACGCGAAAATAATGCCAATTTCTGCTGGGAAGTTGTCACACGAATTCGTTTTTGGTCCACTGTGAGCAAATGCGGCACCCATCGCGCGCAGAGCTTCTTCATGCCCAAAACTGAATGCACG
>NC_046659.1:23715094-23735185 GCF_010883055.1 Belonocnema kinseyi | reverse complement strand
TAATACTTATCCAGCTTGGCCTTGGTCTCGGATATCGTTTTCTTGCGAAGAAAGTAGTGTTTGATCAAAACTCGAAACTCAGATTTTTCCATATTAAAAAAACTCGGAGGTTAGTCGCTTATCAGTGCTGTAACTTGTAATTGCGTAAACATAAATGGCTGAAGTTTTGACAGGCGTCATTTGAAGCATCAAGCTCGACGAAAATGGTTCACATTAGTGAATACTAATGCCATCTCTTAGAATTTGCAGGTACTTATCAGACTGCCTAGTAGTACCTACCATCAAAAGTTGTAGCGAGAACAATGAAAGTAGTAAGGACAACTACTACTAATCTTGCGAATAAAAGTAGTAGCCTCAACCACTTTCATAGCAGGGGCATATATTACAAACTAAAATAGTTGGGCCTACTACTTTGTTAGTTGTCCCAACTAACTATTTTTCTCAGTGTTACAACCAAGATCTTTGACATGAAGAGAACTCTGCAGAATTTAAAAGATTCGAAGTAATGTACAATAATTAAGCCTGCATTCTAAAGATTTCAAGAGAATTACAAAATAATGTAAAAGATTCAAAAGATTTCATTTGAATTCAAAGACTTCTACAGAATTTATTTGGATAAATAAAGTTCGCATCATAATCCAGTTGTTCAGCCGTCGTCCAGTGTTAAGAATTTGTAAATAATTAAAAATAATTCCATTTTTGTGAAGGATTCAGAGAAGTTAAAATAATTCAACGTGAATTTTAAACTTTTTTAAAAGCCCAGATTGTTTTTGAATTCAAACGATTTCTACAAAATTTTGCAATAATAAGAAAAAACGAGTGCATCCTAATTAAGTTGTAGTTAACACTCGACCAAAGTTGGTTTATCTGAAAATAATTCAACAGAATATCATGTTTTCAAAAAACCTAAAAAAAATTAATAATAATTCAGGATATAACTTGATTTATTGTTAATTTTTTTAGGTCTGGTGACGTATCAGCGGTCGATTTCAAATTTCGGATCATTTCCCGTTTTTTCTCGGTCAAGTTTTTCAATTTTCCTGATAAACAAAAAAATAACATATTTATATTTGTCGCAAAACGCAAAGATTTATTTTAAATAATGACCTTCATTCTAAACATCCCTTAACACAACAGAGAAAAAAATTACAAAATAAATGAACTGGAATAGTGGAATTTTGAACCCAGCAGATTAACTTTCAACTAAAATGATTATATGATAAATAAAATGATAAAATGAACGTTAATTTTAGAAAGCGTTTCTTCCGAATAGATCATTCCCTTCCTTGATCCACATTAGATTGACATTTCAATTGCAAGCAGCCTTATCCGACTACTAAAAAAATTCATTGTCACTTACAAGTTCCACTTAGAGGGTTAGATTCATCTATCCATCGATAGGATGCGCCAGAATTTCCCTGATCCACAAAAGCATTGAGCCATATAGGAAAATCAATGTTAAAAGAAGAATATTCCCGATTAGTTTTGTTCACGAAATTAATACTTATCATTCTTTACGTAATTGATATTTAAAAAAATGTTAATTTATCAAGATCTAAAAAAAAATTATGTAAAAAAATGTGCTAAATGTGCTATATATGGCTGCATTCTATAGAACAACATATGCTTTACAATCATCGTGCTATATATCATTGCCACAAAGGAATAATAAGGAGACCCAACTACCAGTGGAAAGCCTTTCGAAACTGGAAATAGAAACATTATCTTAAGTGGTAGGCACGTTACAGGAAGCTCTTAAATTTTCGTGCGCAGGTGCGCAGTTGTCCTCTTCCTATACATGGAAAAATGTGCGAATGAGAAAGTTTGTCAAATTAATGCAATCTTATGCAACTAAATCGATTATATTTTTAATTTTACAGGTTTTTTACGATAAAAAATATTTGAAAGTGTTAGAAAAAAACATTCTTCTTAATTCCAACGTAGGATTTAAAAAATAATAATGTACTGCAATTTCGAGATTTCATGATCAAACAATTTCATCATATTCTATATGATCAACACTTTTATAATGCAATCTTTTACCTTTACAAGTCTTAACGCTGAAGTCCTTCACTTAAACCGATCAATAGACACTTTAATAATTTAAATAATTATAACGAAGAAGGACAACGAAGGACAACGAAGAGGACAAATGCGCACCTGCGCACGAAAATGTAAGATCTTTCTGTAATGTGCCTACCACTTACGGTAATTTTTCTATTACGAAGTGGCGAAACGGAGTTAGATCTCCTTATACTCCTTCGTGATAGTTGAATTTGATGGAATAAAGCAATATACAGCAGTTTTGGAACATATTTTTTATATCATTTTTTTAGTATTTATTAAATTAAGCAATTTTCAAATGTCCCTTTAACATCAAAGAATTATTAGTATGAATTTCGTGAACTGAACTGATCGGGAATATTCTTATTTTAAATTACACAGCTCCATAAGAAAAAGTGGTAAGCCACAGAAACCAGAATAGGCTTACCCTACGTTTTTGAGGTCACTGAATTCGATAAGTTGTGGTTCTATGACGTCACACTCCGTCTCTAACTTAAAAAAAATTCTGCGAAATAGTAATTTTATGTAAAACATGTATTATTTCAATGCAAAGTGGTAGTTTCCTATGTTTTCTAGGTTCCTGCGTTCGAATTCGCAGCAAGTTCCTTTCAATTCACGCCCTTCTTAAGTATTGCACTATTTTATCTTCGAATGATCTACTCAATTTTTATATCCTACCTGACTTGGTAGCGACATTCTACCCAATTTATTCGTAGTTGTAACGAAATTCTGATCCGTGCAAATATTCTGGATTTGAAGTCCATCGAATATTCCAGCATTTAGTTTTGCATCCGATAGTTCTGGTAATGTTCCTGCGGCAAAGCCACCAAACGCGTCCAAGGGTTGCGGATAGAGGGTCCCTAAGCCAGGGGTTTCTGCTGAATATGGTTACAAAAATCAATAGGCTATCGCGGACAATTTCCCAGGGGTGGTTCTGAAAGAATTTACCCCCAAGCGAAGGTGTCAAAACCATGCCGAAAGCTGAAGGGCACATGGGTGAGATGTGTAGAACGGTGACTCTGGGATACCGGGCGACCTCTGAAAGTACGCAGCCTTATCCTAGCATGCGGTGCTCTACAAGGATGGACGAATCCCTTTCCCTAGCTTCTCGTGGGAACAGTAATGACAACACCAAATATAGTTGAAGTAAGTGCGGTTTAAATCAACAGAACAGGCAGAGCTCATAACAATGGGTCGGCCAACAATGCTGACCACTCTAGAGCTCGGGGATCCAAGGAACATCGATTCAATGCGATAGATCGACGGAATCTCGGGACCTCTAGGTGGATGGAGCGACTGAATTGCAACTTGCTAGAGTGCTACGAAAGCTACGAAAGTTACGAAAGCTATGAAAGCAAAACGCCTACTCTACCACAGCCAGAACAAGTCGGCAACAGAAAAAGAGAGGCGACACTAAGACCAAAAGGCGAATGCATCAACTTGCCATAAAGATAAGCTGGGCAAGACAGTACGCGCCCCCAATTCAGTGTGTGATTGACTACATCACATCTGACAGGAATTTTACCGCCAAAGTTCGAAAGTTCACGCGTGAACTCGAAATCCGTTATCACATACTTAACGAGTCGAAGCTGCTGACTATCAGGCAGCATATTCTTAACAGGATATGGATAATAACTGAGGCTCAGAGAAGTCCTAGAGTGGAGAGAAAGGTGGATCAGAGATGTGCGATGTCCTCATAATACCTGATGAAGAATGCCCACCCATTACTACAAAGGAGGTGAAAAAAGTATTCAGAGGGATGAAGAACTACTCCACTCCGGGACCAGATGGTATCAAGACATTCTGGTGGAAGAAGTTTTCTTCAAGTCGTCAGCATTTGGTCCGTATTTTCACTTTATATTTAAAGTCGGACGAGCAAATTCCAGAGTGCTTGGTGGAAGGGTGCACAATACTCCTGCTGAAAATTTGCAACTTAGCTGACCCGAAGAATTACAGGCCAATCGCTTGCCTGAGCACACTGTACAAGATATTCACAACTTTCCTAAATGATTGGATTTTTCTGGCAATTTAACCTGTGTGGCAAGAAGTGTATAAATAACATGGCTCAATGAAAAGCGTATCAGAATGTCGGGAGAACCTTTTTATCGATAGATGAGTCTGCAAAGATGCAGCATACTACCAGCGTGGCCTATCGATGGCCTAGATTGATTACTGGAAAGCTTTCGATTCCACCTCCCATAGACTTATCATCTGTATTTTGGAATGCCTGAAGGTTCATCAGCAAATCGTGACGACTAACAAGATCACTTTTTAAAGAGGTGTTTTTCAGGGTGACACCATGAGCCCACTACTCTTTTGCCTCACATTACTGCCACTGTCTCTAGCACTTCACCCTTCCGACATTCCTCATGTATTTTGCATGGACGATATTAAGATCTATGCTAAAAGCAAAGAGCAACTACATCTAGCTCTAGGGATGGTCGAACGATATACTAAGAAAATGCGAATGGAATTTTGGTTAGACAAATGCGCTAAGGTTCATTTGAACCTTAGCAGGTTTGGCCTTCCGAACTGTCGTCAAAGAACAATATATCTGCAACGTACATGCTTGTCGTAACGGCTGTACTCTATTCATTTGGAGTGGTACCGTGGACGAAGGACGAGCTTCGATCCCTTGACACCAGGACACGAAATGTTATGCACATGAACAAAAGCATGCATCTGAAGTCTTATGTTCCGCGACTCTAAATCTCACGCCGTCAAGGTGCTCGCGGAATACTGAATCTTGAATGTCTTCACAACAGGATTATTCTGGGTACAGCACATAGAATCGCAAATGGAAGAGACCCTCTTCTTAAAATGTTCAGGAAGCAAGAAAAGTGGGCAAAGGAGCGTTTCTGTACAAAACAGCAGAGGAGACTGCTGAAACACTTGGACTGAACTTCATTATCAGAGGTGAGCAAAATGCATCCAATCTTATCTATCTCGACTATTCGCTTCTGAAAGCCCGGATGAAGAAAGCACAAGAGAAAAACTTTCGTGAACAGCTCTTCAATGAGAAGATGCATGGCACCTTCCACAGAAATGTGGAGGATCAGTCAATGTTGTGTGAGCTAATTTTTATTTTCCTTAAATCACCCGGATTGAAGTCTGGCACAGAGGGTTTCATTATGCCATGTCAAGACGGTGTCATTTCGACCTTAACATATCGTCGCCACATTTTGAGCCAAGACATCCCCGATGATAGCTGCATGGCGTGCCATGCACACCCCGAGCATTTAGCTCACATACTATCTAGTTGTCCAACTCACGCGGGAACGACCTACATTCAAAGGCACAATACGGCACTAAGAGTGCTTTATTACTATCTCTGTCACTCTTACGGCATTAAACTTAATATGGCTCTTCTAAATGCTCTTAGGGAAATCGAGTCGATTGTCGAGAATGAGAAGTGTCGCATATACTGGAACTTTATATTCTCGATAATTGTTTCTGTTGCACACTCGAGGCCTGACATGGTTCTTCTTGACTTCGAGAAGCAAACACAAGTTCAAATCTAGAATATTTTTACTTTCATGCCAACGAATCAGTTAGGATCTAGAACTATCACATATTTTATGTGGCACACATTCTTTATCCTGATCAGAAATTGTAAGAACATAACAATCGTTGTAAGTCGGTCTTATCTGCTCAGAACAATGATGTTTTGAGGTCCTATCTTCAAGATCAAGTTGAGATTCAGTACCTTTCGATGGTAAAGTTGAAGATTTTTTGGTTTTATTCATAAATTCGATGTCTATATAATAGACCCACATATTAGGGATCCTGTTCCGATTGCAAGTAAGTCTGCTGTCCTGGGGGTTATAGCCCTCATACCTCCCCAGGGATAAGTATGTGAGCTTTCCGACTTTGACGAAGACACAGTCTACTCGTCGTCGGACACGCATTGGCTTCATCCTTACACCCTAAGGTCCTACTGCAAGGAAATTCGCACCTACTGACTTCGATACTCAAATAGCTAGTGATCCGAATCATTCTACACATCCCCTTTCAAGGCAGTTTTCATCGTTCAGAGAATCTGTTGTGTAGCAAGATTTCGTGGCTTTTTTAAGCAACAACGTCATACTGAGACAAAATCTCGATCAGCATTATCAAAATAACTAAGATGCATGCATCACCTGATATCACGTTGGCATCAAACATATAATTGTGCAGCTTGCGAACGTGCGAAATGCTGGTTAAAACGGTTATCTGCACAATGCTATCGACGGCATCAATTAATTTTCGTTTAGCTTTCAATTTCGCTGGATGATAAATCGGACTAGTGGATTTTGGTCTTTTGGATTGAAAGTTTTTCTAAAGTTACGTATTAAGAAATAAATGCTGGAAAACATAGAATATGATCACTTTTCATAGACGCGAATCATGTTTCACCTGAAATCAGTGATTTTCTATGTTTTTTAAGTTAGGGATAAAATGTAACGTCGTGGAGTCAAATCGACTCCGGATTTGGATTCAGCGATATCAAAAGCATAGGGTGAGCCTATGCTCGTTTTTGAGAATTGCAACATTTCGTTTTGGAGCTGTGTTAATTATTAATTTTCTTATATAAGTCAAAGTTTTTGTGGAACAGAACGATCGCAGCGTCGCCTATCTGCCGATTGTTCAATTTCACCGACAAGTGGAACCTGTAAGCGACAGCAGCTTCTGCAGCAAAAGGTGTAGAGTCGGATACGGCTGACTGCGAGGCATAACGTAACCTAATGCAGGTAACGCGCGGAAAGTGCGTCCGTCCTGCTTGTCTTTCATACTTCAATGAGCAAGTCTCCATTGCTCTGCACATCACGACATGCCGATGCCATCTGTTCTAGGAATAGTACATAGTGAAGATGTTTCACTTGAAGATTGAGCGTTTAAGGAAAAGACTATTCAAATTCTGAGAGGATAGCATCATTGTTTATAAAATATAACATTTATTGTGAAACTGTTTGCAACGTATCCATGTTATTGAAAAATACAAGTATAAATAAAACACTGATTACATCACGTCTCATAGACAGGGGCGTCGGAGACGTATATGCTGGATAGGCTTGAGACCACCCATTACTTCCAATATGATAGCAATATATTAATTAAAATAATAATGAATTTACATAATCACATAATTTTATACTAAGAGTACTTCACGATAAAATTACGTCAATTGTTTTGACTTAATATTAAACAAAATTACGGATATTATATTTTGGTTCTTCAGAAATCTCACAGACGACGCTATCAATTTAGCTTGGACATGAACCAGTTTCTTCAGCATGAAAAAAAAACATATTGGTAAAATTTCGGTAACAGGAATCATGCGTTAGAATGCCATCTACTCAATTACCGAATGAATATATTTCTTCTTAATTACCTAATCAAGCTTGTTTATACTCACCTAATAATGGCACAGCGTCGGACGTTGCAGGCATTGTCTCAGCAACCATATTCAAGAACACGGTAAGGGACAAGAGAATAGTTACTCCTGAAAGAAACCAAATGTTATTGAATGTATGTAACTTGAGATAAATCAGTACTGAGAATCTACATCAGGTTTATGAACACAAATAACATTGAAATATTTCATTACTTTCTGACAAATGATCCAACTGACCCGTAATTTCCAAAAATCTTAAATATTGATACACCACAAGCACTCATTGACATTCTTAGATTGGGTGCAGGATTTAATTACAATGGGTATATCCGATTAAGCATATCAAATCGGCCCGTCGCACAGTGGGAGATATGATCGTGAGGAGTCTTGGAAAAAAAAATTTTAAGTTGGATCCGCAAAAAAATCAAGACTTTGTATCATAAAATGATTAACATGTGCATTTGTTTAAATAATTAACATTTTTTAGTTACTATGAAAAATATGATAGCAAGCAGTCTCAGAAAAGCATTTTAAGTTGATTCCTCTGAAAAAATCAAGCCTTTTCTTTAAAAAAAAAAGTCAAAATGTGCATTTGTTTATAAAAATGGTTTAAATAATTACACAGCCACACCAAAATATAAGTGCGCGGATCTGGTAACAAGACACACGTATTCCTATGGAAGCATATTTTCCCAGTAGCAAATGTGTGCTACATCGAATGGGTCAACTCGAGCCTAACCTAGAAATAAATCTAACCTAGCCTAACCTAACCTCACGAAACACAATTAAACTGATTGTGTTGTCCCGTTGTGTTTGCGGTACCGTTTGAATCAGCTTGGGCTTAACCTGCAAAGAGGTCAAACCTATCCTAACCTAAAAGAACCTGACCTAACCTAACCTAACCTAACTTAACTTCACGTAACACAATTAGACTCATTGTGTTGTCCCGCTGTGTTTGCGGTACCATTTCATTCAGCTTCGGCTTAACCGAAATAGAGGTTTAACCTATCCTAACCTAACAAAACCCGACCTAACATAACCTAGCCGAATGAAATTCAACCTACAAATGAAGAAAAAAAGGACACGTTATAGCAGGCAGAAAATAGACTGAAGTGGGCCTATAAATCAATTTAATTACGATAAAAAGAAAGATAAAACGTGAACACGAAAACTAGTATAAATATATCCCTTAAGTTTAAGAAAAGCAAAGAGAAAAGAATTTTGAATAAAATTCTCATTCATTTGCATGTTTAAGTGAAATGAATTTTATTGTGTTACAACGGGAACACTTAAGTTAAGTTGTGTTGCATTAAGCAAAATTTCGTTAGGTTCTGTTAAGTTAGATTCATTTGTAGGTTAAGATCGAGTTAACCTATTAAATATAGCACACATTTAAGACTGAGAACCGTACGCTCATATAGCTACACGTGTAGTTGAATTTCATTCGGCTATGTTAGGTTAGGTCAGCTTTGTTAGGTTAGGTTAAACCTCTATGTAGATCAAGCCGAAGCTGAATAAAACGGTACCGTAAACATTACGGGACAACACAATGAGTTTAATTGTGTTACGTGAAGTTAAGTTAGGTTAGGTCAGGTTTTTTTAGGTTAGGATAGGTTTGACCTCTTTGCAGGTAAAGCCGAAGCTGATTCAAACGGTACCGCAAACACAACGGGACAACACAATCAGTTTAATTGTGTTTCGTGAGGTTAGGTTAGGTTAGGCTAGGTTATATTTATTTCTAGGTTAGGCTCGAGTTGACCCATTCCATGTAGCGCACATTTGCTACTAGGAAAATTTGCTTCCAGAGCTTTACGTGTAGTTCAATAAATTTCTGTTAATTCAGGTTAGGTGGGGTCAGGTTCTGTTGGGTAAAGTTATGTTAAATAAGTTGATGACAGGCAAGGGTTGATCCTTCACAGTTGTCGACATGTTTTTGAAGTGAAAATTTGCATCACTGGCATTATTTTGATATTTATTTACCTCAGTGCATGATTTTTCTTCATTTTTTGAGGTTATGGCTCAACCATGACGTAATGGGTGATTTTTGATATCGAATTTGAATTCAGCGCCCCAAAATCCATAGGAATACGTGTGTCTCGTTACCAGATCTGCACACTTATTTTTTTTGTGTGGCTGTGATATTATTCATTATTTATTTTTAACTTATTGTAAGCGTACATCATTATGTGAAATTCTTTATACAAAAGCTATGGCTCAAAATCAACTAATCATTGCAAATCACGAAAAAATGACTTTTGTTAATTAATTTGTTTATAACATTAATAAAAAATCTTTAATACTTTGATCCACTAATAAATTATTTGTAGTTAGTGTTTACATTGATTGATAACCTTTTTCAATGGCAACAAATTTCCGTTAAGTCAAAATAAAAATTACACAGCGTATCTCATATCAGGCTGAAATGTATGTCAAATTTTCAGCCTAATCTAGCAAAAGACTACAAAGAACTTTAAACTTGAAATTGCATTTTTATTTAATAATGGTGGGGTACAAAACAAAGAAAGTGGTTTCTCCCGAAAACCTTTTCAGCGACTTTCATAAACATAATATATTTTGTGCAAATCGTTAAAAAAATCTACCACCAAATTTAATAGAATATTAGAGGCCAAAGAACAGTTTCAAAAAAAAAGTTTGAATTCTTTGATAATTTTTTTCTACGTGATGTTTTGGACATGTATTTTTTTAAACAAAAAATCTCTATATCCCCTACATTAGCATATTTTTTCCTCGAATTGATCAGAGTGGTGCGTCATAATTAGGAAAAATTAAAAATAACTTTCGTATTACCATATCCAAACCTTACGTGCAAATGCATTACTTTATGCTGTAATAGATAGTAAAAAATCAGAGAATAATACAAAAAGCAGTAGATATATTTACAATATGGCAGTCTGTTTTGACAATTGGTCTAATTGTTGCCGAGGGTCGTGTTAAAAATCTAAGTGTATGCTACAGTAGACTCTATGACACCTCTCGTTTTCGGGATTGTATGGGAAGAAAACAGGAAGTGTCAGATAACCCCCTCTACTGCGTCAAGCTGCATTTGGCGCAGTAGCCGTAGCTGACCGCGTATGCGTGTACGTGAGGTGATAGAACGAGTAAGAGTAAGCGATCGAAGGAGAAATCGGGAAACGAGAAGTATCGTAGCGAGAACTGTCGTAGCGAGAACTGTCGTAAAGTCTACTGTAGTTTCTACACCAAACGAGAGAAAGAGTACGCGGGGCACTTTTTTATTGACTCCTGGCTTGTATTTTTTACGAATAATGCAAATATGAGCCTTATTCAAACAGATAACAAAATTATAAGGCATAACGTAACACTAGTAACATTTAAGTCTTATTTTAATGGGTTTTGTACCAAAGACCAATCATATCATTAGGAGGGACAGGATTAAGCCTTTTTCTCAATTTATATGGAACTCAGATTAAACTGACGCTTTCACCGCGTTAGTTGCATCAGTGATGGGAAAACGAAACAAAAATATCATTATCAAATACAAATATCGATAGTAACCGATATATCCTTATAAAATATCGCGCACGCGTACAAGATCATCTCCAAATTTAAATGACCAATTTAATTAATTTTATCTATTATAAAAAAACATTTCTGGGTTGTAATGTTGTCACTGGCTTATGCTGCCCAACATGTCGAAGGCATTTTTGGTTAGAGTTGGATTTTCATTTGATCATTTTGCACGGGGCTGTCCCGGTATATATCATCAGTCACGGACGCATTTTTATAATGCAATTCAAAGTTCCAGTGTATCTGAGTTTCACTTTAAAGTAGTCCGGCTATTGGATCGGTCAGATGAAAAATCATCAAAACTATTTTTTTTTACGGAGAAATATGTCCTTTTTCACATTATGCCTTTCTTAGGGGCCCTTACCAGGCTAAAATTTGAATTGTCACTGTTTAAAGCCATGTCAAAAAACATGGGATCTTATGGAAAGTCCTTTCGCGGGCTCCAAAATGGTTAATTTCGGCTTTAAAATACGTCGAATATTGTCAGAAAAACAGTTTCGGAGACAGAAAATATCATGTGAAATTTGAATTACTGCTCAATTGTACTTACTCCCAGGGTATTTAAGGTTAATTTTAACAAAACATAAAGAGGTGAAATATGGCGAGAACGGTGTAGCGTTGACCCCCCTCCCATTTAGTTGGTACGTAATTTAAGTATGGTCACTAATAAAAAATAAATAATTAAAAATATAAAATTTTCATTTAAGTTGAAGTAAAACGTACTCGCAATTTCGAAAGTTTTTGAAATGACCAGACACTATGAAAAGAAAGATTCAAAGGAAACAAGTATATAATTTTCGGTACGATTATTGATTTAATTCTTTGTTTGAATTTTAAAAAATCAACAATATTGTCCAAATTTTTTATAAAAGTGGATAAGCTTAAAATAATTAAATTTATGTAGCATAATCCTACCATCATATTTTGTGATAACTAATTTTTATTTATTTTTACAACATAAGTAAATATAGTTTAACCTTCAAGATAAACACTACTTACCTCAAGTTAAAAAAACATTGTTAAACATAATTATGAAAATCAAGGACATTATTCTTATTGTAATTTTTAAATAGTTATTTAAGCAAACTGAAGTGTAATTTAAAAAAAAAATAGATATTTCATGTCAAATTTGTTTACTCACCAACAGTTATTTATAGTTTTATGTTCTTTCTTTAAATCAAAGTTGCAATTCGTGTTTAATCCTTATATTATAAATCTCGATTTATTAGTTTCAAGATTCTCTGCAAACGACCATGGTACGTTTTTTTCTTATCTTATTTAGGAATCTTTATATTTTAATTTAACCTATATTTTTTATTGCAATTTTTTAATATAAACATATCTCAGGAGATTTGTAGAGAATCATTCGATATATAAAACAAGCCCTAAAAATTAGGCGTAGGCAACAATTGCAACTTTGATATGAAGAGAAAGCAAAAACATAAACCCCCTATTGCCTTAGGGGAAATAAACAATTTTAACCCTAAATATTTCTTCCAACGTTTTCATGCATCGATTTTGTACAGCATTTTAGAACTCAAGACAACCAGTATACATCTTTCACGTTAATAAAAAACTACTTTACTCAACCAGATACAATACTTCGTAGATAATTTGTTACAGAATCGATAATTCTCTTATTTGTTGTAATTTGTGACTTATTGTTAACGCGAACTCCTAAACATACTGATATACCCTGGCGACCATTATCTCGATATGCGTTTCTCAATTCCCTCATGGTGAGGTCTTGCCGTGCCATTATATTTAGCATCTGTTTACTTACAGCATCTTCCAGCTAGGAAATCGCAGGGAAATTTGCACGCTGTTTGTCAAGTGATTATAGATTTTCGAAAAAGTCTCTTATTTCTACGAATTTGCCTTTAAAAAATGCGTGGGTTATATTTAAATGTTTCAAAAGACCGTCAAGAATTATGCAATCTGCCATCGCGTTGCGAACTTGTCTGATAAACGCCTTTCACTCTACTGAGAGAAGAAATTTGTTGGCCAATAATCGATAATTGTTTATCTAATCCGTGTTGCGCTGACCATCTTAAAATTATAGGGGCGTCGAACTTAATGATGTTACGGCGTCGGATGCTGCGGGATGAATTGCTTGTTATGTTAACATATAAGCATCAAATTGTACAAGAAGGCACCAGACAGCAACTTTGCAAAATATATGGTTGACCAAAGCCCGTTGTTTCGACCTCGCATAAGACAACTTTACATAAGTCATGGAGAGGAAGTCTATTCGGGATCCACGAATAACCAGTTAGCGTGGTGTTTAGAGTTGTATCCACTGGCGTGCCCATGCCGGACATGTACTTGAGGCTTCTTAAATTGCACCGTCTACTGCCTCAACGCTTTTTTTGTCTTTTATTTTCTGTCATTTCTCTATACTTTTTGGTCAATCTTCCTCGCAATTATCCAGCTTTATCATTTACGCTCAAAGCATGAAAAGCATCTTCATTTTTTTGGAACACAGCAGCGGCTACGCAATAGCGTAAGAGAAACATCGCTTCAAATATTTTATTGTACCGCTTTTAAGAAACTGTACGTGTTAGCTAATTTGTACAATTTATTTGAAAACTACTTTATCCCTTGATTTAGGTCTAGCCATTTTTCGACTGTATGATCTGCAGCTTGTTGAACGTGTGCAACCGTTCCAGCATCTTCATCACCAATTAAAACATCCATCCGAACTATCAGTTTCTTGACATTTTCATTATTGACCAAGAGATTGGGGGCTGTTGCAAGTTCCATAGATTTCGTAGAGCTTTGATGATTTTTTCTACAAAAATGATATTTGGGATCGTGAGCGCAGTTGCACATCGCGCATGCCGATGTGACGACTTTACAGGCTAATACTTTTTTAGAGCCATGTCCGAAGGCTGTTCCTCTACGTACAGTTTAGAAGATATTACTAATAGTTAATTGCGAAAAATATTGAAAATTTATATGATATAATATACCGCTTCGAGTGTCATAATTATATCCACTTCCCCGCTTATCCCATCAGAAATCGTATTCGCAAATCAAGCCCACCATTTCATCCCTCGGATTTTTATCATGCGTGACTTGTACGTTGTTGTTGCCGTCTACATCATGGTTTCTTTAGATGTCTTCTTCGTGATTCACATTTTGATTGTTAATTTGCAACTGATCTACATATATTAATAAATTTTTAGTAACACAAGAAAAAAGATGAATTTCCGGCCAAGAAGATTAATTTTCTACCAAAAAGGACAAATTTTCAACCAAAGAGTTGAATGTTTAATTAAAATTATGAATCCTTAACGAAAAAAATAAATGTTTGGCAAACTAGTTCAACTTTTAACCGGTTAGCTGATTTTATAATCAAACAAGATTAATTTCAAACGAAATTACGAGAATGTAATTGTTGGGACTTGAGATTTAAAAAGGAAAGCATGTGTAAGGAGTTCCAGACAGAAGAAGATAGACAGGGAAGGGGGGAGGTTACAAGACATAATAGGAGAAACAGGATGGTCTATATGTGATGGCAATATAAAAGGCGATGAGGAAGGAGAGATCACATTTGTAGGGAAGAAAGAGACAGTAATAGACTACATCCTGGCGGAAGAAGGAATGAGAAATTTGATAAGTTGTATGAAAGTGGGTAATGAGATTGGATCTGAGCACTTCCCGGTAATAGCTACACTGAAAGATGGTGGGCAGAAGCGTGACAGTTGGAGAAAGTAAAGAGGGGGAGAAAGAAACAAAAAAATGGGAGATTGGGAAGTTTATAAACTGAAAGAGTTCAAAGAAAAAATGGAAAAGGAAAAGATTAGGTTTATAGAAGAGGAGGGAGTGGACTCGTTAATGGAAAGATAGAAGGGGTCGATTGAAAAGGTAAGGGATGAGATAGGTTCAAAAACATGAAAAGATACATGTTAAGAGAAGGGTTAGGAAGAGAACAAATGGTTACTAGACAAATTAAGAGAGCTTGGAGCTTTGAAGAGGAGCTAAAAAGGGGAGGGGGAAGCAGAATAACTCAAGCATGTTTGGGCGAAATTCGAGACCTAGAAGATTGCTAATTACTAGAATTATTAGTATTATTTGTTGTTGTTATTATTTTATTTTTAATAAAATATTTATTTATTAAATTTTCAATATCAGAAGATAAGCAGCTGATAACTTAGATGAAGGATGGAATGTACATTTTATGTACATGGAGCGGAGGCCCTCAAACCCGTAAAAGGGAAAGATTAAATATACATACACATACATACAATTAAATTATAAGTAAGAAATAGTTAAATTTATTTTAAAAAAATAATTTTCAGCAAAACAGTTGATTTTTCAACAAGAAAAATTATTTTTTAATAAAATAGATTAACCTTTAACTAAAAAGAGAATTCTGAACCAAATAATTTATTTTTTAACTCGTAATAGAATTTTCTGTCAAAAAATTCCCATTTTCAATAAAATACAAGAACCAACAAATATTGACTATCTTTCAGAAAATATCAGTTATTGACAAAAAAATGAATTAGGTCAATTTTCAAGGTGAAAAAATGAATTTTCACACACATTAATTATATTTAACAAACTAGATGAATTCTTAACCAGAGAACCGAATTGTAAACAAAACAGATGAATTTTTATTCAAAGAAGTGTTAAATTTTACGCAAGGAAATAAATCTGAATAATAAAGAAATTGCCAACTGCTCAAATTTTCAACTAAGCAGATGACTTTTCAACCCAGGCGATTGAATATCTTTAAGAAAGTATCAGTTGTTCACAAAAATGAACTTAATCAATTCTCAGGTACAAAAATTAATTTTCAAACAAACAGACAACTTATATTTAACATACTAGATGAATTGTTAACCAGACAACTGAATTGTAAACAAAAATATGAATTTTTAACCATGGAAATCAAGCTCCAACTACTGAGATTACATTTTTAGTGCTTTTTTTCGTTATTTAGTATTATTAATGTCGAAAACATTTATTGATGTACAGTTATCGGCAATTTCTTAGTTGAAATACTTTAAATAAAATACTTCTTATTTGAAACCCTGTTAAGTTATACCAGAAAAAGGGTTTTCTGAGCACTTCCAACTGAGATTTTGTTCGAGTAGTCATGAATTTCCTCTCTTTTTCGTCAAAAAAACTTGGTGGATCTTGAAATAGGCAAAGCGCTACTGCGTCACGTTACACCTGTGGATTGTGGAGACCCCTGAATTAGATCAAGTAAAAGTATTATTGAAAAGTGCTAAATTCATTAGGTTGCGTTTTAGAATCTGCTTCGTCAAATTGTTTTAACACTTTTTCCTGAGGACATAAATTCAAAAAATGAAAATGAATAGTCATTGGCTCTAGCTTTAAAAGCTGACCTGACTTTTCCTTCTGCAAGTTTTAAAACACCGGGGTGAGGTGCAGGAAAATTTACATAAGGACCCTATAGTAAGGGACGCCACAATCGGGCAGCTGACTGCGGATTGGTCGAGCGAGAAGAGAGAGACACTTCTGTTCCAAATCAAGATACTATACAAAAATTTACGAGAGCTTCACGCTTCGGTATGCGAATAGTGCTTGTTGACATCTTGAAGTGGTTAGGGACCCTGTAGTGAGGGATGCGCCAAACAGGCAGCTGAGTGCGGATTGATCAAGCGAGAAGAGATCGATACTTTCGTTCCAACAGCAGGTACTGTACACTTATTGAAATTTGCTATAGCTTCACGCTTCGGTACCTTCGATATGCTTAGTGTTTGTCGTGTTTGTTGCCGTTTAAATACATCGCGTCTTCTACCGCTGGCTCAACTTCCGTTCCATCTCCCCCCTCCACATAGCCTTTGGCACATCCCTCACTACAGGGTCCCTAGATTTACTGCGTTACAGTAAGTTTTCAAATGTTGATGACCAATCCCCGAATCAATGCAACCGGAAAACATACAAAATATTATTACCAAACATTTCATCATTATGAAGCTCCTGCGAGGCTCTTGTTTATAAAAAAATATATATCTCTATGAACTTTAAGAGATATTAATATATGAGAATTTCAAAATAGTACATTTGGGACAATATTTAACCGTACTTGTTTGACAGGATCACAGTCAAATCCCTAACAGGTCTCATTTGTTAGATAAAGATTATAACGTGTTCAAGGTGTTATTTTTCATAGTAACAAATATAATCTAAAATATGACATTTAATAAGAAATTATCTCATAATTTTTCATACTTGGTCTGAAGGTAAAGTTATTTTGAATTGACTATAAAACATTCAAATCATTATGAAAACGTTACAAATTTTTATCAGTTTTGAAAATGTTACAAGTACTTTTATAATCCCAAATTTGAAAGATTTTTGTTTTTTACAAAAATAAAAAATTTCACAAATTTTCATCAATAATTAGATATTAAATACTTCTAATAATATATAGAATTATATATAAAAGATTATTAATACGAAACAACTTCTTTCATTTAAAAATAAATAATTGTTATGAGGTTAAATAAACGTAAAAGACGCTTTTACTTTAAACCATAATTAACGAAAGAACTGCAGCATCACATCCCGTTTTATGTCATTAAATACCGAAAACTTAAAAGCTATTAGAATTATTCCATTTACTATAAAGAGTGGACACGCTGGGTCTTACCAAAAAATATGCAACCTGGCTTACATGCCAATGCTATTATTATGGGCGTGTATGCCAAGTTGCATACTTTGTGGTAAGCCGCAGAGTGTCCACTCTGTATGTGTTTTGTTTAGTGTCCTAACGTATGTGAAGACTATTATGTTCAATTCGAAATCAATAAATACGATCATTAGATGCTGCAGTATTGAGACGTCTACATTACTTTTGACATTAGTATTCCCTTTTAACTATAAAAATACAAAATTTCAAAGTATCGCAAACGTACCGACATTAATTCAGTCTTGCAAAGCAAAATATTTATGGTAGGTGTACAGTATTCGGTTGGATTCCAGAATATGGGCGTCACCTGTCACCTCTTTTTTGGCTGAAAAAATTGTTCGTTTGTCAACAAACTATAAGAATCTTTAATTGAATGATAAATGAATGGATATGATGAGGCAAAAATTAAAAATTATTGTTACTTTTGTTACTGTGATGTCTCAAATATGGGTCTATCACGATATATCATGATGATCAAATTTAACGAGAAGTTGGTCAAATCACTACCGATTTGACCAACATTATTCTTTTTACTAGTCGTCTGACATTTAAAGCAACGTATATGAAATTCTGTTGCTAATCCACGCTAAACTTCTTTCCTGCCAAAACCAAAACCGAGTAGTCCGAGATCCCACAGCGTTATTTCGAAGGTAAGAAACGATCTTGATAACAGGTAGTGTAAATGAAAGCTGACACGTAACCTGGGGTGTCCGAACACCATGAAATCTGTACGATATTGTAGGGGGCAATTAGTGCTTTAGCAAAATGTTGTAGTGCCACCCTGCACCTGCTCAAAAACCCCTGGCAGGAAGGCCAAAAGGGCGTGATTGCAGGTACATAACTTTCCGTTTATGCTAAGGAACGCAATAAGACAAAAACTAAATGAACGCTGGAAGCCCTCTGCACACGAAAAACTCATCCTGCCAAGGCTCAAGGTAACAGAAAGATGCTGCAGAGATCTTTCATTGCTGAATTTATTTGCTTTTGCGGCAATATTGTAGACGGGAGGCTAACGTAAGAAGAGGCTTCATCTTCGTTGCGGGCGAGGGCTGTTGCGTTGGTGCGGTGCGACGGGGAGGCGGCTGAACCTCATTGGAAACTGTAAAAGGATCCATTACAATGCGAGAAAAGAAACATATAAATATAAAGAACTTATCACGTAACAAATACAAAATTTTTTCAGTAAGATCAAGAAAGGAATGCAACAGCATAAGAAGCAAATTTTATAACATAACATATCAATTTTTAACAAAATTTCACCAAATAACTAAACTTTAAAGAAAAACATACCAATGTTCAATCAAAATTTAATGGCTGATAGTTCAAGCAAAAAATATTCTAATTCGAAATTAAAAGCAGTTAAGTTCAACTAAAAGCGAAAACATTTGCAAGAAAATAGTTGCATCCTCAATCAAAACAGCGTTATTGTGAACTGAATAGTTTAATTTTCAAGAAATAATGGAATGGTGTCATTCTTAGTTAGTTAAAAAAATTATTTTCGAATAAAGAACGAATTTTTCAGAAAATGGTTCAATTTTGATCCTAGAAGACACATTTAATCTAAAATTATGGATCTTAAAAAAGATTGACTTTCAACTGAACAGTTAAACTTCATAAGACTGAAATAGCTTAAATTCCAAATAAACACATTATTTCTTAACTAAATAGTTGAAATAAATATATTCAAATAGAATTAAAATTAGTGCTTTCAATTGATTTTAATTTTTATTAATTTAATTCAACTTTTGAAATTTGAAATTATAAAACAAACATGGAGTTTTTAATTTTTATAAAAATTTTAGTTTTCCACCAAGAGGTGATTCTTCACAAAAATTAATTTGGTAAAAAAATAGTTCAACTTTTATTGAAGTAGCTTATTTTTTAACAAAAAAAAAAGATCAAATCTTAAAGAAATAGTTTAATTTTTCTCTAAGAATATTAATGTTCTACCAAAAAACGCAAATTTATAACAAAATACATGTATTAAACAAAAAAAGAAATTTTTACGGTACAACGAATTATCCATGAAATATTAAAATTTTTAACACGGAAAACGATTTTTTAACAAAAAATGACATTTCTTATCAAAAGATTTAAATTTTCACAAAAATATTGTAACTTTTAACCAAGATTTGGATTTTTC
The DNA here is from genome assembly GCF_010883055.1 of Belonocnema kinseyi. NCBI lineage: Eukaryota > Metazoa > Arthropoda > Insecta > Hymenoptera > Cynipidae > Belonocnema > Belonocnema kinseyi. The sequence continues at coordinate 23,715,388 of NC_046659.1, read as the reverse complement.
CATGCAAAATATAAATTTTGAACAAAAAAGTTCATTTTCAACGAAATCGTACAAATTTTTACCAAATTATTAAACTTTCAAGTAGTATATATATAATCAATTATTTCATGAAAAAAACACTTCTCGCAGAACAATTTAAAACAATGTTATCTGTTCAAGTGCAGTAGTTTCACCTTTTATGTCTGCCCTCACGTATACATTTTCAGGTGCACCAGCAACGTCATTATTTTAATAAGATGCTACAATTGCCTAAAAATAATTAGGAGATTATGTCTGATCACGATACATATACAT
>NC_046659.1:23709207-23714994 GCF_010883055.1 Belonocnema kinseyi | reverse complement strand
AATAGTATTTTTTTACTCACATCACTATTATCTTGCAAAAAGGCTTCAAAGTCATTTCAGTCTTTTTGTTTTAACACTATCACTTTTCCGTCGCAAACGCTATGATAACCATAATCATGAAGTGATTCTTTATTTAAACGTACATCGCCGTATTTGTAGTTCCTTTTCTTCGAAAAGCAAGAATCTGAAGACACTTCTGAAAGGATTCATCACTGAAGTGCACTAACTTTACATCCCTTTTCTCACAAATATAACATTTCAATTTAACTTTTACGCCAAGTGGACACCGAACTAGACAAGACTAGACTAAACAGCATAACTAAATACCGTAACTAAACACCATAAACCGAACCTCCGATACAAGCAACGAGTCTAAGTGAGAACGAAGAAGTAAGCATAAGAGCAAAAGACACAGCGAAAGCGACGTTGCCAACAATTGTGCGTATAATTGTAGATATTTTTAAAAACGATATTAAACAATTTTATGCACTTACATGATCCGCGAGTAGGCTTGATGAATTTAGAACGCAATATCTTTATAAAATAATAAAAAACTCACTTGAAATAAAAATTTAAAGCCGTTTTATATTGTTCCAATAAATACAGTTTTCTCCATATCCTGTGGTATAAACAAAGCTCATGAAGCTAATTATCTATAAAGACCCGTGCAGAAATTGCCCAACTTATTCCCAAGTTTCGATCTAGGCCTGATCGGATTTTCCACATGTGGCCGCAAGGGAGCAGATGGAGTGTGTCGCGTTAGAACCCGTCGCGTCGGGTTACATTAGACAAGATTATGTCAAGTTTTCTGTTATCGTCGTGATATTGTTTTGTTAAGTTATTGATTTTGTTTTTCAATCATTTTGTTTCCAGTTTTATGGTAAACATTATGAACAAAAAACTTTCGTACACCAATGGGTTTTGTTATTTTGTCTGATTAGGCTTAAATAGTTATGGAAGATTTGTAATATAAAGTTTAAAACAATGAAAGGTCTAGTAAATGATGCTTCAGAATTTTTTATTTTGGATGTCGTTTTTATGATAGATATGTAGATTTTTAAGTTCAATGTGGAGATGCAAGAAGAATTCACATAGTTCTAAACGCTTTCATCAGTATACATATAGTATTGCAATTTACTATATAAATGACAAGAAACAGAAAAATACACCTTTTATATATAACAGTAATAAAAGCAAAGTAAGGAATAATTCTTAGTAATTGGTAAAGAAAATCAAATCTTTCAAGACCTACACTGAGTTTTACCTTAAATCAACTGATGCCAAACAAAATAGGGATTGTCAAAAAAGCTCGACAATGCTATAAGCTTGTCATATGAGGACTCATGAAAACAATTTTGAAATGTATAAGCAATTTCTTTACCTGAAACAATATACGTCGTCACTGATTGGAAAATATGTGAGCAACCAAATTTAGAAGATAAAACGAATCGTTTTGAATCTCTCCAGCAATGTTTTGTTTCGCCGTCCAACCTTCAACGACAATTCCTCGGTTCACGACTGTCGAATTTTCATCATTCCTACGATTCATTGCGTTCCCGATTTTCGCCGTAAAAAGAACACGAGGAGTGAATCGTTTTGCCGTCGGTTTGCGTCGTTTCGTCTTTTCAGTTTTGAGGCTAATTTCACAGAATAATCGCTTCACGAATACTTCTGTACGAGCGTCAGCGGCTTCTTATCGCGGCTGAGCCTTCAAATTTGTAGGAATTTGTGTTAAAAATAGTTTATTCAAATTATAAAAGAGTACCTTAGTTAATTAACATCCTGTTAGTTTTAGAATCCCGCTTAGACTGTCCTCCTTCACAAATCGCTTCGCTTACGCGCTCTTACAGTTCATAAGTCATGTCCGTTGATTTTCTAAGCATCCGCCTGATTCAAATATTTTTTATATCTCAACAAATTTTATGTGGCAAAAGCCACATTCACATGAGCGTATAGTATTATTACTTTTCGTAAAAGCAATACAATTAAGCTTCACCACGTCGTGCTACGGGCGGAGTTCCAAAGCCAGTATCATGAGCGTACCGGCGTACTTAACTCTTATTTTTATAAATAAACAATTTAAATCAAGCTTTTTTATCTACGTAGCCTTCTTCGAAAAAGCATGAGCTTTCTTTTAAGAGTTAAAAATCGTCGAAATAGGCGATTTCCACAAAAATCCCGCAACTTTCACCCATTCCCCTCTGCTAAAACTCATCCGAATAACAAAATATATTCCCCATAAACTAATATCGAATAGAACAACACTTTGTCTAAGTTTATATCAGATCGGACATAGTTTACTAGTGAAGCCGGCAGCGATTTTCCATGCGTTTCTTAAATTATAATTAACGATTAAATCATCACAATCCTAAAATAGTTTTTTTAACATTCAAGATTTAGGAGGTATTGAAGAACATTTTTGTTCTTGTTTTTAACTGTCATAACTTAAATGATTTGAGTGTTATAAGGATGTATTTATTTGAAAGTATTTGCATGGAAACGAAAACATAAACTAATCATAAAGTGACGAATTTAATTTTTGATTAATAACTATACATTTAATTAAAATTAGAAAAATGCTTTACCTACTGGTCGATGTATTGTAAAAATGAAGAAATTTTGAGAAAGTGAGGAATCTTTTTAAAATACATGAAATTGTTTTTAGTGCCTTATCAATAATACATTCATAGAAAATCCCAGTAAATAAGACCATTCCTTTTCAAACACAAGAAATATTATTTGCGTTTATATTTATAATATTATGTTTAATTAAATTTAACCATTAAGAATAATAGGTTATCAAAAGAAACTTGTGCTATAATTGTAAAACAGTATTTTGTTCATTTGAACGTTTAGAAATTCATATACGTTTGATTTAAATCCTTACATTAGCTGGAAAACTTAGATTTAAATTTTCAACATGTTTGTTTCTGATTTTTAATTTCTGCTCAGGGAAACCATTTGTACCCATTTGATAATCCTTATTTTTTACATCTAGTGTGATTCCAAAAATATTGAGGAATATTTTTCAAATTCAGAAAATTACTTTTATTGCCTTATAATACGTGTACAGTGCATTCCAGAAATATATTTGATCTGAAGTTTGATACAACCGCTACAAACCACAGAAGTCTACAAGTAACCGACGACCGATAATTTTTTTCGGAAGTGTAGTAGTCAAAATCATTAATTTTTAAAAATAAGAAAGCAGAATTTAAAATTTTTAAATGATAAGACAAAAATGATAAATTTTCAAACAAAACTGAATAGTTAAATTTTCGGTTAGAACTATTAATTTTCAAACAAAAAGGAAGAATTTTTAATAAAATATTTCTATTAAATAAAAATATGAATTTTCTACTAACATGATGAATCTATAATGAAATAAATTAAATTTTTAACATACTATTTCGACTTTTCGTCATGTAGTTGAATTTTTTACAACAACAAACAAATGAATTTTCGACGAAAAAATGAATAGTTAATATTTTAAGAAAAAGATGCATATTTAAAGAATAGTTGAATCCTCGACGAAAACATATAATTTTTCATCAAATAAATGTACTTTTAACCAAAAAAGATAACATTTCTAGTAAGAGATGAATTTTTAACAAAATAGACAAATTTTCAACTAGAAACCTTAATTGTTAATCAAGAGGATAAATTTCTACCAAAAAGACGAATTTTCTGTAAAATACATCACTTTTTATCCAATTACTTAAATGTTCTAACAAAAAGATGAATTTTCAACAAAGAAATATTGATTATCAACCAATAAAGAACGAAATTGCAGCAAAAAGTTAAATTGTTAAGTTAAAAAGGTGAATTTGTTTAAGGCAGTTGAATATAATAACAAAATACATAACATTTCAACACAATAGTTGAAGTTTCAGTCAAATATCCTGGAAAGTTAGATCTATTACATTATAAATTAATATCGTTACGTTTATTAAAAAGAATAAAAATGCTACATATACTAGTCGGTGTATTGTAGAAATGAAGGAAAGAAAGAAGTAAGGAATCATTTTTAAATACTTTAAAGTATTGCTATTACTTTTTCATGCATTCGAAGTGAGTCCTTGAGATATTTTATCTAAAGTTGGATAAAAGCGTTGCAAACAATTGAAAACTACAATTATCCGACGACCGATACTTTTGATCGGGGTCGGGTAAAATTAACCGACATCAGATGATTGTAGGAGTCAATTATTATGTTTTTTTTTAATTCTTCACTTTGTTACTCTATTTATTTTTATAATACAACGATAAATAGATACCTCAATTTTATAATACCAAGTAAACGTAGCGTTATTAATTTAAAGTTGCAAATTCATCGTGTTAGTTGAAAACTCATATTTAGAAAATATATATATTTTATTCAAGATTCTTCTTCTTTTTTTTTTTTTTGTTGAAAATTGATCAGTTTTGTTTTATGACTAAAAATTTATCTATTTAGTTAAAAATTCGTTATCCTTTTGTTCAAAAATAATGGTCTTAGTTACTGGGATTTTCTATGAATGTATTATTGATAAGGTACAACAAACAATTTCATATTTTTTAAAAAGATTCCTCACTTTTCTACAATTTTTTTTACTTTTACAACACATTGACTAGTAAATATAGCATTTTTCTGATTTCCAGTAAATGTGTAGTTATTGATCTAAGATTAAATTCGCCTAAAAGCCCTGGTTACTTTGGGCATTAAGCTGTAAATGCAAGGAGGCGCCTAAGAGCCGCTGAAAGACAAGTGGACGCAGGTACGCTTATTGCCGGAATTAGGCCTATTGCCCGGGCATTAGGCCTAATGCCATATACGGCTAAATGCCTACGATAGATATATATTACAATTGGAAACGAGTCAGCCGACCCTCACTGTTTACGCTTCTGTCCTCCCGAAATTAGTCCAAGGCCATTTGAAGGCAACCCCCGAAACTTGACTGAAAGAGAGAGTTTGATGTACAAAATATTTTCAAGTGTTTAAAAGCATTTTAATGAATTTAAAAATAACTTAACGGGATATAAAAATTCTTTTGAATTAAACAAGATTGAAGTTTATAAATGAATTTAAAAATATTTCGAGTAATTTTAAAGATTTTAAAAAGTTTTGAGAAGAATTCCAAAAAGTACAAGAATTTTCAAGAGATTTTAAAGACTTTTAAATACTTTTTATGAGATCAAGAGATTTTGATTGATTTTCAGGGATTTCGTGGCATTTCAATGTATTTCATATCGTTTAGAAAGTCGGTAAAGGAATTAAAAATATTACAAAGCAATTTTAATTATTTTAAAAAAATTCAAAAGACTTTAAGGATTTTCATGTGATTTAAAAATAACTTTATGTTTTTAAAGGTTTTTTTTTAGGAATTTCAAGGGATTTAACAGGAGTTATTTGATTTAAAAAAATTTTAAGTTTATAATCGATTTCCAAAAGATTTCGAAATAATTAAGATTTCAAAGATATTTTTAATGTAGGTAGAATTTAAATGAGTTTTAAACTTTTAAAGCAATTTTGAAATATAAATAATGTTCTTGAATTCTTCAAAGTCTGTTAAATCTGTTGAAATCTTCGGAAATTCGTAGAAATCCTTTGAAATCTATTATTATTATTACACCATTAAGCTATTTCCCTTTCGGGGTAGGCGTGACTCACTCGGCAGGGGAAAGGAGTAGTGTGTGGAAGGGATTGAGATTTTTCAGATTGATCCAGAATTCTCGTGCCATTTAAGTAAATAACACGTTCGTTCCGCAACACTGCTCCGACCCAGGTTGCTGATCAATCTCTCTAGC
>NC_046659.1:23707741-23709107 GCF_010883055.1 Belonocnema kinseyi | reverse complement strand
ATACTGATCATTACCTTCTGATCTCAAAAATTAACTTAGGTCGGGATTGGAGAAAAAAGAGACCCAAGAAAGCAAAACAAACGCGAATCAAAATTGAGAACCAACAGAAACCGGATGTGCGAATAGATTTCCAAAATATGATAATCGAAAGCATAGATAGGGCAACATGGGAGGACCGTATAAAAAACAAAGATTTAGAGGGCGCCTGGACAATGTTACGGGATATCCTTGTTAGATGCGCGATCGAAGTGTGTGGTACCGCAGTTGTAGGAAGAATGTCTGGTGATGCGTGGTGGAATGATGAAATTCAGGCTGCCCAAAAAGCAAAAAAAAAAAGGGTACAAGAGAACTTTGAACATCGCAGGTCTTAGCAATGAGGAAATAAGTAGACGTAGAAATGATTATAGACGCAAAAATAGGATACTTAAACGATTAGTTAAAGAAAGTAAAGATACAATTAGAGCAGAAGAAGAGTTAAAAATACAAAACGACTTTGAAGGAAGCAGGAAACTACTTTATAAAAAAATGATAGGAAAGAAAGGTACAGAAATAGTCAACATGAGAAATAGTAGGGGGAAATGGTATATGATGCAGATGCAATACTAGAGGCTTTCAGAGACTATTTTAGGAGACAATTCGGAGATGAAGCTATAGGACACCACAACTGCGATGTTGAACACGATGCGTTGGAAAACTCAATTGAAAAAGTCTGTGTAACTGAGGTTAGGGATATAATTAAGAACTTGAAAAACATTAAGGCTGCCGGAGTAGACGGTATTAATGCTGAAATGCTTAAACACGGTGGCGAGTACATACCACATAGAGTTTGCGAATTGATAAACTTATGTTTCGAGATGGGAGACGTCCCAGACGATTGGAAAGAAGCGATTATAGTACCAATATACAAGAGAAAGGAAGATTAAAGCGAGTGCAATAATTACAGAGGGATTAGCTTATTAAGCACCGTAAGTAAAATATATTCAAAAATACTTATTCGTAGGGTAATGAAAATAACAGAAACAAAGATTTGGGAAGTCCAAAGTGGGTTTATACCAGGAAGGTCATGTACGGATCAAATATTTAGCTTAAGGCAAATAACAGAAAAAAGTTTGAAAGTAGGAAAAAAAGTTTTCTGCGCATTTGTTGGCCTAGAAAAAGCTTTTGACAAGGTAGATAGAAGTATACTTTGGGAAGTTCTGAAAGAGTATGGAGTCAATGGATGGATCCTACAAGCTATAAAAACAATATATACAGGTAGCTAAGCGAGTGAGAAAACGCTATGCAATATTTTATTAAATGATGAGAGAATTGAACAAGTTGATAAGTTCGTATACCTTGGTAGCTTATTAACTAGGGACGGGAAGAT
>NC_046659.1:23703993-23707641 GCF_010883055.1 Belonocnema kinseyi | reverse complement strand
CCGGCCCCGGTTCAAAATCTCGGTGTTATTTTTAGTTTGTAGGTTTAAATTTCCTTTGAAATCTATTAGATTTCTTAAAATATATATTGATTTTTTTAAATATTTTAAAATATCTTGAAATGTTTTGGAATTTTGTTTAAATCTTGTTTAATCACATAAAATATTCAAAAATAATTTGTAACATTTCTAAAATCTAAAATCTTAGTACATATATTATTATAAGCGTAACGATATTTTTTATAGAATGGGTTTCAAAAATTTGTAGACGGCCCTGCGTAGCGGTACGTTATATTTTATATTTTTTCTTTTATACTTCAAGCGAGGTTATCCGAGAGGCTTTAGGCGTTAGGAATACGAAACTTACAGGGTTCGAATCCGCGGCGAATAAAAATTTTCATAGCGTGCGATTATAAATAGTGTAGTGATTGTATAATAGTAAATAATAGTGTACTTAAACCCATAAACAAATATTAGAGTATATTAGTAATAATTTAATAATACAAAAGATTAATTATTTTTTTGCGAAAAATCTGTTATCATTTTATAGAACTGTTTTCTATACTTTCAAGACTTCTTTCTATATGGACCGTATTTAAGCTAGAATTTTATATTTTATAGAACTATTTTCGTATAGGATTAGTTCTATAAAATGTAACGGATATTTTGTCCGTGTATAATACCCCTGTAGAAATGTGGTAGATGTTATCTGATGCCAGATAGAACCCAGCCAAGTGCCGGGTATAAACCAGGTCCAATCCCGGATACAAACTGGATACAAATCTTGAAGGTCCCGGATGAGAGCCATATAGAAGCCGGATATAAAAATATCAATCCAGATAGAATCCTACCAAGGGCCGGGTATAAACCAGGTCCAATCCCGACTACAAAACGAATAAAAATCTTGAAGGTCCTGGATGAGATATAGAAGCCGAAGATAAAAATATGAATCCAGATCGAGTCCGATCAAGACTGGGTATGAAGCGGGGACAAAACCCAGGTCTAATTCCCTTAGCGACAGATAAGAACCAACTCCCATCCGGTTCTTATTTGGGTTCTCTCCGTCATTTTGAACAGCGCAGTGATTGTTTTTCTGAATCCTGTTACAACCATGTGACTATTTAGGCTAGTAACTATGTTAGCTAGGAAAGCCCCATATATGAAAATTGGCTGCTATATTTAGCAACTTTGTTCTTGATCCTGCTTTTTCTTCGGAGGCCACGGCGCGCCCGTTGCAACACGTCGCGTGGGATCGGTCGATGACGCAACATTCTGCCCATTCAAAGTTCAAATAAATTGTTAGTTGAAAAACTCGTATCATTAATGTAGAAGGGAATAGATGTACACTTTCGAATACGGAATCTCTGTCTGATGGTAAATTCATCCAAAAGTACAAAGTTATAACTCAAAGTTGAGAAGGTTTTTTTTTTCTTGAAATTCTTATGAACATATAATTGAATTAAGATGCTTCTATGAATGATTGCAATTCCGTATATTTCACAAAAATGAAAAATTCTATCTGAATCAAAATTATAGCCCTAGTGGATCTATATGTCTTTTTAAAGTCATGCAAAAGAAAAAGTTTGCTCAAAATAATTTCATGGTCATGGTCATGGTTAAATTTCATTATCTTGAGATGATTTTACTGCCCTTGGTCATTCAACCCTCTAGAGAAACAGAATTCGCGGGTGACAGTCTTTCAACTCACGAGTCACCCACGAAGTATGACCACGAGTCAATTTACCTTTTCAATCAATATTTAATTACTACGGAAAGAAAATTGAAAATAACAACACGCGAAAATGCTTATAAAAATTCATTATCAAGTTCTCCACAAACTAACCGCAAAAACCAATCATCTTAACCCTCGGAAACACTGATTACTGGCACCGGAGAAACCCAAAAGGAAGCACAAAATAGCCGTCCGTGACACCCTCATGGCGTTCCAACGCAACTCGCCGCTCATGCTCACGTTACACTCTGGCCAGCCTAAGAGACTTCCGCCTCACTATTCTTTTGACGGTTCAGAGCCCAGGCATCTCCGAAGTCTCTGGGGACAGTGAGGTGGTCTCGGACTGCCCCAAATTTGTGTGAGACTGGTAGCTCCATGGTGTTTACCAAACAGAAGGTGGTTTTGAGGGGCTGATTTAGGCTACACAAATTTAAATACAATTAGAAGAAAATAATACACCCCCATAAGGTTTATTTTGGTTAATGTCGGGGCCAGTGAAACGTTTCGCTGGCCTTGGCATGGTGTTTTTTGTACAGAGGGTAGTCCTCCGTAGCACATTAGCGGGCGAGGCCGGGCCGGGGCGCGCACCGAAAGTTGTTGAAGTCCAAACCGAACATGATTTTCTGTTTCTCGCGTTCGCCTTCCCCATCACTATAGCAATCTTTGCTATAGTTGATTCGGTCGGCTGGCTCAGTACGGCCTGTACGCCAAAAATTTTATGATCTATGAACACTGAATTACCTAATTATATTCAAATTAAAGAGAGCCTAAAAATATACTATTTATTATTATTTTAAAATTTCGAGACAATAAATAAATTTAAAAACATTCTTTTCGTACTTAAGTATTTTATTGGAATTTCTAAAATTATTTTTAAAACATAAACTTGAAATCTAAATGTAATTAAGATCAATTAAAAAATTAAATAAAATTTAGTTAAATTCCAAATGTAAATAAAATTTAGCTGAATTTAAAATTTAAATAAAATTTAGCTAAATTCTACATTTAAATGAAATTTAGGTGAATTTAAGAATTAAATAAAGTTCAGTTAAATTAAATTAATTTCTCGTCTGATGTCTTTTCAAAGAGAAATTTTTTAGATGCTAAGTAAATAAGTTTTAAAACAATTCTATTCGTACTTTAAGATTGATTGTAGTGCAATTTTAAAAATTATTTTGTGAACCTAAATTTAAAGATTGAATACAATTCAGATCATTTCAAAAAGTAAGTACATTTCAGTTAAATTCAAAATTTAAGTAAAATTTAGTTATATTTAAGTCAATTTCTGTGGCTTCCGTTTCCGGTACCGATCGCGAAAGAACTCTTTTTGTCAAGTGGTGTATTTTTGGCTTTGGTGGAGGAAATAAGGGTGAGTGGATGCAGAAAAGGCAAAAAGTGCGGAGATCGAGTGTAAAGGAAGAAGGGTGAGTGAAGGCAAAGGTGCAAAGGGTGAAAGTGAGTGGTTTGAGGCGAAAATTTGGAGCGTGTGAAGTTTTTGAGGTTAGGAGTGAAAAAATAGTTGCTTGGTCAGGGGGGCAAGAGGTAGGAAATAAAGGCGGGAAACGTCACAGAGCTTTGGGTAAGGTAGGATGCCGACGACGCGAAGTCCACAAACTGGCGCCAGAGGGCAACAGTTACTGGACGATCGCACAGAGCAGAAAACCGTAGGGGCTGCAACAGCTGACGTTGCTGAAAGCATTGAAAGTGGGGGGATGGGTGACGTTGATCGCAGTGACAGCAGCGGTGATGAAAGTGCCGAGAAGTCAACCCGGGTGGGGAAGGTAGCGGATTCAGGTACGGGCAAGCAACGAGGAAGACCCTCAAATTTACAGCGCCTTAACAAGCTAGGCAACGCGGGTTCGAACAGAAGTCTGGACGAATGGCAAAAAAAGGCAAGCGCGACTAACAGTGAAGGGGAG
>NC_046659.1:23702659-23703893 GCF_010883055.1 Belonocnema kinseyi | reverse complement strand
ATAAGTAGCAGTTAAGTTAGACTAAGGATGGAATTGTAAATATATGTACAGGGAGCGGTGGCCCTCAAACCCGTAAAAGGGAGAGATTAAATACATACATACATACAAGTCAATTTCTGTTAAAATTGTAGATATTGAATGATATTAAATGATGTTAAATTTAAGTACAATCTAGTTAAGTAAAAGTGATACTGTCATTAAATTTTAAATTTGTTTTAATATAATTATTCCACAATTTTATTTTAAATTGGAAGTATGTTAGCAATTAAATAATTCTTCAATGCAAAATTATTCTGTTTCAAAAATTGGATTATAAATTCAAAGCCTTTGAAATTTAAAGATTTTAAATGACAAAAATTTGAAATGAAACCAATTAAAATTACAACGTAATTATTTTCTTTTAGGAGCGTTAAATAAAAATAATAATTATTGAAAGAAACTAGTTTATAAATTTAAAATTCAAAATCTCAGTATTTTTAAAATTTCGAATATTCTTAGATTATAACCTATCAATTAAAAGTATTTAATTTTAAACGTTTTAAATGAAATCACTTATGATTCGGCGATACGTTTTTTTGCAGCTTTAGGATATAAATAATTTAAAGCTGCAATAAGCAGATTATTCGATTTCAAACCTCGTGGAAAATTAAAATAAATGTAAAGCCTTCGAAATCGAAAACTTTTTATAATGAAAGGAATTTTAAATTCAAAGGTTTTAATATATTTTCAATTTAAAATATTCAAATTGAGTAATTTTATAAACAGAAATTTCAAGAATTGTATTATTAGAATTTTTTTTCATAGAGTTGATAAATTAAAAATGCAAGTATTAATATTTAAAAAATTTTGAATATGCCTCAAGTATAACCTGATCAATTCACATTATTTAATTTTGAAAATTTTGAATTGAAAATTGAAATGCAGAATTCTAAATGTTTGTATTTGGGGATTATCCGATTTTTGAGGCCATTAATTTAAGCCTAATCAAGTTAGAAGGCTTACAGATGTCAATTTTACGATATTGAATGAAAAAGCTATCGGCAAGATGGGTGCCTCGTTTGCTCTCAGCTGAGAATAAATGCAATAGAGTGGTCGCCTCTGAGGCTCTTTTGGCGCGCATAAGTCGGAATCATGATGAATTTTTTCGTCGATTTGTGACTGTGGATGAAACATGGATACACCATTACACTCCTGAGACAAAGGAACAATCCAAACAGTGGATTTCCACAGGCGA
>NC_046659.1:23701111-23702559 GCF_010883055.1 Belonocnema kinseyi | reverse complement strand
TTTTCCTCCTGTTATACTCCTCCTGCTCCATTTCCCCTCTTCTCCATTTGCTCACACACTCTTTTATTCTCTCTTTACTCTCCCAGCATTCCTCGTCCCACCTTCCTCTTCCCCTCTTCTTCTGTATACACACACCACTGCTATTTCTACTTTCCCAATTATAATTTTTCTTATCATTGTTCTATCCTTTTCCTCCATGTTCCCATCTTTTCTCCCTTTTACTGCTAATTCTTTTTTCATCCCTGACACCATGCCGCCTATCCCTCTCCCTTTAAAGTGTTCCTTTCTTGTTTCTTGCATTGTCCACACATAACCTTTCGGTAACATCTTTCTTATTCCCTTCCAGTCCTTCTCATCTGCCCAGGTTTCACTCATCATAATCACATCCCACTTTTCTGACTCCTCCCAGAATCCTTTGTTCTTGTTCTTCAAACCTGACACATTCCAGAAAGCTATTTTCACGTTTCTCTCTTCCCCTCCCTCTTTTTTCCTCTTTACTTTGTTTCCCCTTCGCCGCTTGGAAACCCCTCTGATTTATTTCTAGCCTCTTTTTCGTTTCCCATCCCCCTACCTTTCTCAAGACTTTTTCCTTTTTTCCTTATTTCTTCTAATTCTTAATCCCAGCATCATTTCTCCCCATTTATCCATAACCTGTCTCTCCCTATCCAGACCATATGGCCCTTTTTCCTCTCTATCCAAGCCCTCTGCTCTATTTGCCATCTCCTTTTCCTCTCCCTCCATGTCAGATCTTCTTCAATTCTTTCCCTTCTTCCTCTCAATAATTTTTTTCTCTCCATAATTTTCTTTTTCTCCTCCTCACTTCCCACTTTTACTAGAAACATTCCTTCTTTTCCTTCTTTTGACCCTCCTATTCTCTTGACTCCTTCTACCCTTACCTGCACTCTAATATCTCGAAAAAGATGTGTTATTTCCACTTCTCCTGTTTCACTCTCCACTTTTAATCTCTTGACTATTATGTTATTTTTCCTCTTTGCCCTTTCTTCCCCTTCTAATCTTCTATCGATCTCACTGAGTCTTTTCTTCAATCTTTCATTCTCACTTCGGACGTTCTTTTCGTTCCCTTGAACTATTTCCTCATTTTCTGTTTTTTCCCCCATATGCTCATTCCTAATTTCTAGACTGGATACCCGATCTTCCAACTGCTTTATTTCTCTAGATCTCTGTTCGTCAACCTCTCTCTGTCTATTCTCAATGCTCTCTAGCTTACCCCAAACCTTGTCTTTCTCCTCCTTCCAACGTTTATCCCATTCTTCCCATTTTTCTCTGACCTTTTTCACTTCGTCCCTTACATCGGTTCCCCGCCTATTCATATCCCTATTCATTTAATCCAATCTCTTTCTTGTTTCCTCCCTAAAGCCTTTAATGAGAGCTTCCAATTTTTCAAACATTCCCCCATCCCCCCCCTCTCTCTCTCTCTGGTGTTTTCC
>NC_046659.1:23691480-23701011 GCF_010883055.1 Belonocnema kinseyi | reverse complement strand
CCGAAAACGCACTTTTCTGAAGGATTAAAAAAACTTGAAAAGCGATTGACCAAGTGTATAGAGCTCCAAGGAGATTATGTTGAAAAATAAAAAAAAAATTATCCAAATAAAATTGTTTTTATACTTCATTCTAAGGACTTATTGAACTACCCTCGTATCTACGTTTGGACGGAAGTCTTCTTTGCGTATACGCTGCAACGCGAAAATGACCCTTACGTCAAACTTTAGAGAGTAATTTTTTTCTCCAAGACGGTAAAAATAATCACGCCTTATCACATAAAAAAAATTATCTGATTACAAAATTTCGTCACTTACTTACCACATGAAACCATTTATTCTTGCTTACAAGATTGAAGAAGTAGGAAAAAAATCTTCATTGGAATATATTGATTTTTAAAGAACAAGAAGCCTTCAGCATTATAACGGTAGGCGTAAATAACTGTAAAATATCTTCCTTTTTAATTTAATAGACTCAATATCAAAATGGAAGTTTTAATATTGTCAGAAATAAATATTTACTTTAACTTCAAGTACCTAGATGACAGTTTTGACTTGTCATGTTCAACTGTAATTTTTAGATTATGTCTAATTGTCTACTGTGTTATGAATTGCAATTAGAAGAAAGCTGTGAAAAATACAATAGAGCGGAACGAGGGGTGTACCACTCAACAAATAACGAGTTATTCTGTCAGAAATCAGCACGGAATCTGTAAGACTTCGTGAAGCCCGATACACACATTCGGCTTTCGCCGAATGCCGAATATTCGCTATTCGCCGAGCATTTCAAATTTCAAATTTCTGTCATTAAAAACCTTTTTATTTCAAAGGTTTTGAATTTATAATCCAATTTTTGAAATAGAATAGTTTTGCATTGAATAATTATTTAATTGCTAACAGACTTCTAATTTAAAATAAAATTGTCGAATAATTAAATTCAAACAAATTTAAAGTTTAACAACAGTTTCATTTTTATTTAACTAGATTATACTTAAATTTAACACCATTTAATACCATTCAATATCTACAATTTTAACTGAAATTGACTTAAATATAACTAAATTTTACTTAAATTTTGAATTTAACTGAAATGTATTTACTTTTTAAAATGGTCTAAATTGTATTCAATCTTTAAATTCAGCTTCACAAAATAATTTTTAAAATTGCACTACAATCAATCTTAAAGTACGAATAGAATTGTTTTAAAACTTATTTACTTAGCATCTAAAAAATTTCTCTTTCAAAAGACACAAGACGAGAAATTCATTTAATTTAACTAAACATTATTTAATTCTTAAATTCACCTAAATTTCATTTAAATGTAGAATTTAGCTAAATTTTATTTAAATTTTTAATTCAGCTAAATTTTATTTACATTTGGAATTTAACTAAATTCGATTTAATTTTTTAATTGATCTTAATCACATTTAGATATCAAGTTTATTTTTAAAAAATAATTTTAGAAATTCCACTAAAATACTAAAGTAAGAAAAGAATGTTTTTAAATTTATTTATTGTCTCGAAATTTTAAAATAATAATAAATAGTATATTTTTAGGCTCTCTTTAATTTGAATATAATTAGGTAATTCAGTGTTCATAGATCATAAAATTTTTGGCGTACAGGCCGTACTGAGCCAGCCGACCGAATCAACTATAGCAAACATTGCTATAGTGATGGCGAAGGCGAACGCGAGAAACAGAAAATCTTGTTCGGTTTGGACTTCAACAACTTTCGGTGCGCGCCCCGGCCCGGCCCCGCCCGCTAACGTGCTAGGAGGACGCGGTTGCCAGAGAAAGGGTGAAAAGTTGAAGAGGGCAGCACCTCAATATGCTAGGTGCAGTTGCTCTTTGTTTTTAGCATAGATCTTAAGATCGTCCACGTAAAATACATGAGTGACCTTGTACTTTCGATCTGCATGTTTCCACACAGAGTGCAGTTTTTAGGGGTTGAAGTTTGCTGCACAACTTTGAACAAATTAAGACGAAAGTAGTGCAACCATATCAAGTTTATTTTGGACAATGTAGGGGACAGCGAAACGTTTCGCTTGATCCGCCATGCTGTTTTCCGCACAGGGGGTAGTTTTTTGGGGTTAAAATTGACTGCAAAAATATTAACAATATGAAAAGAAAATAGTGCACCCAAATGCACTGGTTCTGTCATGTTGTTTTCCGCACAGGGGGTACTTTTTAGGGGTTCAATTTGGTTGAAAAAAATTACATAAATTAAGACGAAAATATAACACCCATATTAAGTTTATTTTTGATAATGGCAGCACCAGCGAAACGTTTTGCTTGTCCCGCCATAGTGTTTTCCGCGCAGGGGGTAGTTTTTAGGGGTTGAAGTTTGTTGCAAATATTTAAGCAAATTAAGGCGAAAATAATGCACCCACATGAGGTTGAATTTGGATAATGCCGGAGCCAGTGAAACGTTTCGCTGGCCCGCCATGGTGTTTTCCGTACAGGGGATAGTTTTTAGGAATGGAAGTTGATTGCAAAAATTTGTATAAAATAAGAAAAAAATAGTACACTCATATAAAGTTGATTTTAAATAATGTTCGGACCAGCAAAAAGTTTCGCTGGCTCCTCGGTGCAGTTTTGCACGCAGTGGATAGTTGTTTGCGGTTAAAGTTTGTTGCACGAATTTAAGAAAATTAAGACGAACATCATTTACCCATATAAAGTTGCTTTCTGATAATGTCAAGGTCATCAAACGTTTCGCTGGCCCCGCCAGTGTTTTTCACATAGCGGATATTTTTTAGGGATTGAAGTTGCTTGCACAAATTTGAACAAATTAGACAAAAGTAATGCACCCATATAAAGTAGATTTTGGACAATTTCAAGACCAGCGGTACGTTTCGCTGGCTCCGTCAAGGTGTTTGTCTAACACGGGGTGGTTTTTAGGAGTTGAAGTTGGCTGAAACAAATTTCAACAAAATAAGCGTGGTTTATAGGGGTTGAAGTTTGTTGCGAAAATTTGAACAAATTAAGGCAATACTAATGCACCCATATAAAGTTGTTTTTTTATAATGCCGGGGCCAGCGAAATGTTTTGCTGGCCCAGCTATATAGTTTTTTGCACATAGGTTGATTTTAGGGGTTGTAGTTGATTGCGCAAATTTTAACAAATTAATACAAAAATAATTCCCCCCATATAAAGGAGATTTTGTATAATGTCGGGGTTAGCGAAACGTTTCACTGACCCCGCCATGGTGTTTTCTATACAGGCGGTAGTTTTTAGGAGTTGAAGTCGGATGCACAAATTTAAACAAATTAAGACGAAAATAATGCATTCATATAAAATTGATTTTGTATAAGGTCGGGGTCGGCGAAATGTTTTGCTGGCCTCGCCATGGTGTTTTCCACACAGGGAATATTTTTTAGGGGTTCAGGTTTATTGCACAAATTTGATAAAATTTAGACGACAATAATACACCCATATAAAGTTGATTTTGGATAATGTCGGGATCAGCGGTACGTTTCCCTGGATCCTATATCGTGTTTGTCACACAGGGGATAGTTTTTAGGCGTTTGAAGTTGGTTGTACAAATTTGAAAAAAGTAAGACGAAAATAATGCACCCATATAAAATTGATTTTGGATGAATTCAGCGCTAGAAAAACTTTTTGCTAGCCCCGCCAGTGTTTTTCTGAGAAATCAGGTACTTCCTGTGATGCACAAATTCTAATTTTGGTTGCACGAATTTAAACAAATACTGCACTAAATATTTGGCCGAAAATAAATTAGATTTTCGTGAGTCGTGGGGTTAGCGAAATGGTCCTGACGGACGGTCGAACTGAAACCGGAGAGGATGAACTTCGAGGAAAAGGCGAAATTGGCTCGCTGGCTCAGAGGTAGATGGTTGCCTTTATTTGTCGGCATTTAGTGTATCGGCTCGGCACCGCAAGTATGGAAACACGCGGTTCGATTTCCGGAGTTTTTTAGTAATTCTCACACAAATTTGGGTTAGTTCGAGACCACGTGAGAAAGAAACGGCGAGTTGCGTTAGAACGCCATGAGGGTGTCTCGGACGGCTATTTTGTGCTTCCTTTTGGGTTTCTCCGGTGCCAGTAATCAGTGTTTCCGAGGGTTAAGATGATTGGCTTTTGCGGTTAGTTTGTGGAGAACTTGATAATGAATTTTTATAACCATTTTCGCGTGTTGTTATGTTCAAATTTTCTTTGCGTTCTAATAAAATGTTCATTGAAAAGGTAAATTGACTCGTGGTCATACAGGGCACTTCTCTCTTGTGTTTTGAAATACTCACTACTCTATCATGCAATTAAGTGAGCTAGTTGAGAAATTCGACCCTGGACTAAAATTGTCAACGAGATTCGGGTAGGGTAATCCTACTTGACGCTATGACTAAATAAATAACGGACTTCGTGGGTGACTCGTGGGTTGAAAGACTGCGACCCGCGAATTCTGTTTCTCTAGAGGGTTGAATGACCAAGGGCAGTAAAATCATCTCAAGATAATGAAATTTAATCTTTAGAGGCAAATTAGACTTAACAATATTCGTTTTCGGGCGCTGCGTAAGTTAAATGTTGTAAAATCTCAATTTGACCATGAAATTATTTCGAGCAAACTTTTTCTTTTGCATGACTTTAAAAAGAGATATAGGTCCACTAGGGCTATAACTTTGATTCAGATAGAATTTTTGATTTTTGTGAAAATATACGAAATTGCAATCATTCATAGAAGTATCCTAATTCAATTATATATTCATAAGAATTTCAAGAAAAAAAAACCTTGTCAACTTTGAGTTATAACTTTGTACTTTTGGATGAACCTACCATCAGACAGAGATTCCGTATTCGAAAATGTACATCTATTCCCTTCTGCATTAATGATACGAGTTTTTCAACTAACAATTTATTTGAACTTTGAATGGGCAGAATGTTGCGTCTGCAAATCGCAAGTTACAAGCAGCATCGACCGATCCCGCGTGACGTGCCGCAACGGGCGCGCCGTGACCTCCGAAGAAAAAGCAGGATCAAGAACAAATTTGCTAAATGTAGCAGCAAATTTCTATATATGGGGTTTTCCTTACTAACATAGTTACTAGCCTAAATAGTCAGATGGTTATAACAGGATTCAGAAATACGGCATCAGGCCTACTGCCCGGGCAATAGGCCTAATTCCGGCAATAAGCGAATTTACCTGCGTCCACCTGTCTTTCAGCGGCTCTTAGCCGCCTCCTTGCATTTACAGCTTAATGCCCAAAGTAACCAGGGCTTTTAGACGAATTTAATCTTAGATCAATAACTAAACATTTACTTGAAATCAGAAAAATGCTATATCTACTAGTCAATGTATTGTAAAAGTAAAAAAATTGTAGAAAAGTGAGGAATCTTTTAAAAAAATATGAAGTTCTTTGTTGTACCTTATCAATAATACATTCACAGAAAATCCCAGTAAGTAAGACCATTATTTTGGAACAAAAGAATAAAGAATTTTTAACTAAATAGATAAATTTTTAGTCATAAAACAAAACTGATCAATTTTCAACAACAAAAAAAGAAGAATCTTGAATAAAATATGTTTTTTTTTTAAATATGACGAGGCGTCCTAACGATAGGATGCCAACGCACCCAAGCGACTAGATGATACTTAAACAAAAATATAAACAATAAAAAGCTAACCAAGAAGTAAGAACTAGAAAGTTTTAGATCGCGAAATTGTACAAGATGGAGCTAGAAGTTGGCCAAAACTAGAAGATGCTCGCTCGCTCCATCAAAACATTAAAGTCCTATCTCGAGCGAGTAAAGAATGAAGGTGCCACTTGTTTCTTATAATCTAAACGCGAGAAGTGGCAACCTTCATGCTTTGCTCGCCTGAGATAGAACTTTCATGAATTGATGAAGCGAGTGAGCACCTTTTAGTTTTGGCCAACTTCTAGCCTCATCTTGCTCAATTACGCGAGCAAGACTTTCTAGCGCTAACTTCTCGGTTAGTTTTTTATTGCTTTTATTTTTGGTTCAGTACCGTCAAGTCGTGTCGCGTGCGTTGGCACCCTACCGTTAGGACGCCTCGATGAGTTTTCAACTAACATGATGAATCTTCAACTTTAAATCAATAACGCTACACTTACTTGACAGTAGAAAAATGAGGTATCTATTTCTCGTTGTATTATAAAAACAAATAGAGTTACAAAGTGAAGAATTTTAAAAAAACATAATAATTGACTCCTCAAAATTGTTTGCAACGCTTTTATTCAACTTTAGATAAAATATCTCAAGTACTGAGTTTTATTTAAGGTTATATTGCAGTGAGATATTAGTGTTTTCATTGTGGTATAACTGTTCCCTATCCTTTAGCATTGCATTTCAATTCTGCTGCCAACTACACGCGATCAAAATTAAACGGCTTTAAATTTTTATTTCAAGCGAGTTTTTTATTATTTTATAAAGATATTGCGTTTTAAATTCATGAGGCCTACTCGCGGACCATGTAAATGAATAAAATTGTTTAATATCATTCTTAAAAATATCTACAATTATACGCACAATTGTTGGCAATGTCGCTTTCGCTGTGTCTTTTGCTCTTATGCTTACTGCTTCGTTCTCACTCAGACTCGTTGCTTGTATCGGAGGTTCGGTTTACGGAACCACACGAATCCGCTAAGTTTTCTGAATAAAATGGTGCTTCTGTAATTTGCGTGAAAAAATGTCGGTCCGAGCTAATTAGCAAAATGCAAGTAAAAATTCTGTCACGAGGCCCATTCTTGAGACACGTTCACTGTCACATGACCCCAGAGCTAAGAATATGTTGGAAAAAATATGAAAAATTTCTGGAGTGTACCGCAACATGTTTAGAATCCAGTAGACACCTTCAAATTTAAAAATATTTAAAAATGTCAGTTTTGCAAGGATTTTTCTTGAATATTTTTATTTAGGGTTTGAATGGAGCTATCGCGCTGTTTAATGGCTTAAAATGTGTAGTAATGTACCCTTATTCCTATTTCCACCACAAAACTGAATAAAAATGATAATTTCGCGATTAAAGTCGCTCAGAATAATTCGAAGTTTAATGAGGCGTGGCTTGTGGCACAGTACTAAAAAAAAGTGTAGATAAAATTCGTCCGTCATATTTCCCAGCGGCAGGCAGTCGTTTTTCCAGATTTTCCCAGAGCTGCTGCTCGCTCAGCAGGGCCGTCTCAAAGCTTTAAGGTGGACTGTGCCCTTCTCTCCTGATATAAAATTTTGATATTATAATACAGTATCAAGCTAGCATAGAAATTATCTTGTATTTTGTTTATTTAATATGGTACACTTAATTCGGTATTATATTATAATTTTGTAATTATTAGACTGTTCATTCAGTACCGAAATGCGTGAAAGATTTGTTTATATGAGCAATTCCATGTCAAGTCATCTGTAGAATGTAAGTTATTGTTCGAAATTTTAATGAAAATTGTAGTATTTGTTTACTTAGTGTTGAAAGAAAAACTATAAAACGATTTTTGAATAATTCCAAAAACTTAGAATATATTGAAAATTGAGCATTTTCCATTTGAATTTAACTCTTATAACTTTAAGGACTTCATTGCTGTAAAGGTGTGTTTTTTAGAATTATTTGTAATAAGATAGAAATGTGAAGGAAATATTTTTTTTAACAAAAAATTTCAAAAACTTCTTGGATTTTTCAAAAATTAATTTGTAACTTGAATTATTTAGAGGACAGTGTGAGCTATCCATGCATTTTTTTAATTGAGTATTTTTTTTAGAAATTCAGTTTAAACATTCGTTTTTGAAAAATTCCAGATTTTTGACATTTTTTGTTTCAAGAAATTTTTGTTCAGAACTTTATTCATAAAAGTTATGAGAGTTCAAAGAAAAAAGACCAAATTTTCAATGTCGTGTATCCTGTAATTTCTGGGAATTATTCAAAAATCATGTCAGGGTTTTTCGATCAACTCCCACGAGAACAAATACTACAATTTTCATAAAAATTATTAACAATGGCTTAAGTTCTTCACATGATTCCAAAAGGACCAATTTTCTATCCACAACAGTTCGTTTTCAAAGGAAAAAGAAATTAACAAAGCGGTTAAGTTTTTAGAATTATTATTAAATTTTTTATTAAATAGTAACATTTGTAATCAAAGGATATAAATGTTAAGAAAAAGTATAATAGTAGACTTTTCAAACAAACAAAATAAAAATAATTCTATTTTTGTACTGGTTTCTGTATTAATTCAATTCGCGTTTAGGCGAAACAATAAGGAAAAGAGTACAAATTTCTTAAAAATGGCGAGACAAAGAGGAAATATAAAAAAAGTGGTAAAACAAGACGATAGGGTTAAAAGTGAGAAGTACTCTATTTTCAGTCTCAAAGAAAGTCCACACTTTCTTTTCGGCTAAATAGAAAAATATTTATATTACACTACATATGGTGCAACATTATCTTATTTCGAATAATTTCAAAAGAAAAATACGCACATGGAATGGCTCATATAAATAATTCTTTCCCGCATTTGCGTAGCGAATGAACAGCCTAATAATTACAAAATCATATTATAATACCGAAATAAGTGTACTATATTAAATAACGAAATACAAGATAATTCGTCTGCAAACTTAATACTATATTATAATATCAAAATTTTATATCAGGAGAGAAGGGCTAAGCCCACCTCAAAGCTTTGAAACGGCCCTGCTGAGCGAGCAGCAGCTGTGGGAAAATCTGAAGAAAACTGCGGTCTGCCGCTGTGAAATATGACGGACATTTTTTTCTACACTTTTTTCTACTACTGTGCCACGCTCCGGGTATCATTAAACTCAGAAGTATTCTGAGCGATTTTAATCTCGAAATTATAATTATAATTATAATGGAGCGATAGCTCCATTCAATCCCTAAATAAAAACATTTAAAAAAAATCCTTGCAAAACTGACATTTTTTAATATTTTTAAATTTGAAGGTCTCTGCTGGATTCTAAACATGTTGTAGCACACTCCAGAATTTTTTCCCGACCGCATTTTTCACATGTATTTTGCTAATTAGCTCGGAACGATATTTTTTCATGCAAATTACAGGAACACGATTTTATTCAGAAAACTTAGCGGATTCGTGTGGTTCTTATTTGAACCTCCTTACATTTTTTTCTGTGGAGTTATTGCCTTCTAAAGTGGGGGATCTTGATTTTTTGCGGCGATATTAGTAGTGGAGAGCACGGATGCCGAATGTTCGCCTAGGCTAAACCCATCCACACCAGTGATCCCAGATTTGAAACGAGGTACACTCCAATTCTATTACAGGACTATGTTCGTGTGAATCTATAGTTGGAGACGATGCACATGACTGGGTTGCGCGCGCAACCCATTTCTCCTGTTCTGAATTTGAATACTCGAAGGTGCACAATTGCCGGTCGGAACACTTCGGCGATTCTAATTATATCTATCTGCTTTGAAATAAAATCAAGGGATTGGGATTTTAATATTTCCAGATATCGACGCTGGCCATTCTCATGATTTGAATACTTCGCACGCCTCTTTATATGCGTATATTTTGAGGTTGCGCTAATTCAAGTATAAA
>NC_046659.1:23680826-23691380 GCF_010883055.1 Belonocnema kinseyi | reverse complement strand
AATATTATAATTATGTTATATTATAATAGTCTTATTTATATCTTGATCTACATTTGAAAGAAATTAAAGAAATTGGCGATTTTGGAATTCATCTCGTTTGAATAAAAACTCAATTATTTGGTTGAAAAATTAATTATTTTGTTGAAAATGTAACTATTTTATAAAAAAAAGTCCTCTTTTCGGTCAAAACATCAACTACTTTGTTAAAATTTATTTATTTTTTATTTGAAGGTTTATCACTTCCGTTGAAAATACATTTTTGAAACTGAAAATTAAAAAAATTTTACTGTTTGGTTTAAAGTTTAACTCTTTGATTGAAAACTCATATTTTTCGCTTAAAAAACTTAAATTTTTGTAGATAATTTGTCTTTCTGACTTTAAAGTTCAATAATTTCGTTGAAAATTCGTGTATTTTGTTTAAAATATGTCTTTTTTTGTAAATGATTACTTTTCTTGGCCGAAAATTCATCTTATTGGTTGACAATTTAACAACTTTGTCGAAAATTCACTTTTCTTGTTAAAAATTATTTATCTTTATCTGAAAATGTAACTATTATAGGATTGATTAAAAATTAATCGTATATATTGGTTAAGTTGAAAAATCGTTTTTTTTTTATAGAACATTAATCTTCTTGGTCGAAAATTCACCTTTTCCCTTCAAATTTAACAATTTTGTTGAAAATTCGTTTTTTTGTTTAATTCAATTTTTTATCACAGTTTTTATCTGGAAATTGAACTATTCCATTTTTTGTTGAAATTTTATCCTGGAAATTTTATTAGTTAAAACACTTTTTATTTGATAGAAAATGAATTTATTTGTTTTCGATTATGATTTTTTTTAATTGCAAGAATTTTTAAATAACATTTTTTAAATTAAATTTAAGGTATTAAAAATTGAAAAATAATTGATTTTACAATATGATTCTGAATCCATTCAAAATTAAATAATTAATAGATATTAGTTCTTAAAGTTATTTTCAATGATGACTTCCAATATTATTTCAGTCTAAAAAATTTTATTTGTGACCCATTAAATTTGAAATTTTTAATTAAAAAAAAAATTTCGTTAATTATTAGCAATAGTTAACCGTTCATTTAAAACAATGCATCATAAACAACTATTAAAAACTATATGAATTTGAACAGAATGATTCGAAATAGAAAGCCTTGAATTATTAAAATTGTAATGATCTAAATTTTGACTTTGAACGCTACAATTTTAATTTTTAAAAAGATGCAAAATTAATTTAAAACTTAAAATTATTTCAAATAATTTGAAACACGATGTAGATTTTTGCAGATTTTTTTAAAAAGTAAGCTTTTGAGAATTGTAAAATATTTAAAAAGAATAAGAAAAATTGTTAGAGGCGAGGGGCACTTATTTTTATTTTTTTATTCCCAAACTTTTTTGTAGGTCCTTTTCGGTGTTTTTTTTCATGCCTTTCAGGCTTTTTCTACCCAGCCAATATATTTATTTATATATACGGCTCAAAATTCTTGTTTTTCTTTCATTACATAACCTTCCTTCCAATTTAGTAATTTAAGTTTTCAAAGTTTGTAGTTTATCAATGGATCAATTGCAGGTTCTCTACTCTACTTGGATAATTTTTTGACAATACATGTAAAAATTTATGTACTCACAACATTGCCAAAACCGTTTTTTCATGTTAATCACTCACAAGAAAAATCATATAATTTCATTTTTCACAAATTTAAAATAAGTTTAGCTGTAATTTTCGATTCTAAATAATAAAACATGATACATTCTTCCTGTTAACCAAAAAAAAATTGGATTACAAGTCGAAAAGTTTAATTAAGCAAATAAATAACAGACTTAACCTACAATTAATTGTATTCCCCTTAAAATTTGACCATTCAGAGCAAAATCAGGAAAAATTTTACCCGTACATTGCACTTACATTATAAGTAACAACTGAGTCTACGAATTCTAGATTATTAATTTCATTGAGAATATTTGACAAGATTCAAAGGAATGAAAGCAGGTTGAGTTTTCACGCACATTGCTATACTGACCTGTATATTAAATTTAATACACATGTATATTAAATTCACTAAGTGGGACGATGGTCGTGGGGGCTAAAGCGTAGGCTTTGGACCCACTCCTTCGGCTTGCGGGTTCGATTCCCGCCTCGCACTCTGGAAGAGTCTCGATGGCCCATGCGGTGAACACTAGCCTAGCAAGGGAGTTGTTCATCTCCGGAGAGTCGTGGGACCGGTACCTCTAGAGAAAAAGGTTTTCTCTAAGTACTTAAGGCTGTTGCTCTTGGTGGTTCGGAACCCACCTTAAACTGTAGGTCCCCCTTCCACCACCAAGTAAGTGTGTGGAGGGTGTGTAAAGGAATAGAGAAGGTGTAAGAAAAATGTAAACCCTTAGGGGACACATTAGAAGCTTCCACTACTATTAAATTCACTACACCAATTTTTGTTAACCCTCTACCGCCGGTAAAAATTTTTTTATTAGTTTACTTTGAGTTTTTTAAGAATGTTATGCCTCAGGTGCAGTGTATATGAAAAAAAATTTTCAGCTCACTAGCCTTCTGACTAACATATAAATGGATACTGTGAAAAATTCCATTCATCTTAAAGTAATATTTAAAAAATTCCAAGGCTACCGAACGTTACATATATGTCACTGTGGGCGGTAGAGGATTAAATTTCAGTAGCGGTATTGCATATTTACTTTACACACATGTATATTAAACCTCATACAGATTTTTCTAACAGTGCATGATTTTGCAGTCAGTGCAGTTTGTGGAAAGTTTTGGAGTTTTTAAAGTGATTAAGTTTGTTTTGAGTAAAGTGAAACAAAGTGCGGTTGAACTTCTTCTTAAATAAATCAGAAGGCAGCAGTAGCGGAAGGAAATTTCTTAAAACAATTCTTTGGTGAGTAAATTTTTTACAATTCTAGAATTATGTACCATAACTACAACGCAATCATTACATTCACGTAAACTTTGCGTACAATCTGTGTTTCGCGATTGTGCTGGTAGAAATTTTCATAATTTTATAGATTTTGGACCTATTTTATATATTGCTTCCTCATATAATGTAATATACTTCGATTACAAAAAAATATATTTTATTCCCTTAATGTACACCTCATATAAATGTAAAGCAACTTTGCCCTTTGCTAATTTGCAAACGACACAATTTTCCTAGCATTCTTCTAGTAAAATCATACTGATTTTACTTTATCTTATGAATCTTTTTAGTAATCCTTTTCATTTGTAATCGATCTTAGCCTTTAAACAAATTATATCAAATGATAATGAGTTAACATTTTTAATATAGATTCGAAATTTTTTTTATTGTTTTCATGTTTTCAGCAATTTGAGGTAAGGAAGCATGAAGAATTTTAAAGATTTGACAACTGATGAAATGGCTGTCGAGCTGCAGAAGGTTATTGATCCTAAAGTAGCCGCAATTTTGAAACGTAAGAAGAATAATTTGTTTTGTAATTTTCACGAAAAATGTTTTCCATATATAAAGTGGAATAGTTAAAATTGAATAGAATAATATATTTGAATAGCGAAGCGAAATTTATATTAGCGATTATGCCTAATGGTGCGATTGACGAATTTTTTTATGTTCATACAATTCATGCGCTGGCCATTTAACTTGCAAAAATTTTCCCTTTTTTGGTACATTTTAGGTGCGATAAAGTTTTTACAGCGTTGAAACAATTGAAGAATAATTTTCAATGCTCTCAAAAATTATTTCATTATTTTTAGGATTGAAGATATGTGATCCTTATGAAATTATCGATTTAATTAGTGTTGGGTTCCCCCTGCTTTTCCCTGTAATAACATAGATTTTGTCTTAAAATGTTAGGAAATGATAGCGAACATGCTGACGGACGTCTGCGAACTATTATTTTGTGGGATAATTAAAAAAAAATTAATTTTGCTAAATTTGGTTAATGTGTGTGTGCGCGTGTGCGTGCGCGCGCGTGTGTGTGTGTGTATTTTGAGGTTAAGTGTTGCAATTTTCCCCAGCTTTACTTCCAAACCACACAATATGGTTTGCCGAAAACTTCAGACAAGCAAAACAAACACTTTAACTAATGCCCCGGAACTAAACTGTTTGCAGGCACTTCAAAAAGTTTATTTCATAAATAATTTCCAAATGATTAGTCGAAAAATAATCTTCATTGAAAATGAGACTGCCTGATTGAAAGTTGAATTACTTTGTAGTGATCCCAACACGGCACTCTACTCAAATGTGCATGCAACGTATAAAGCTTTTCATTGACAAAATTATTGATAAAATTATTGATGAAATTATTATCCAGTAAATAAAAAACATGTCACTTAATATAATCTTTTTTTATCATTTTTTTGTATTGTTATTAATTTATGCATTTTGTATGTTTTATATCAATCTAAATAGATATACAAATTTTATTCCAGGTACATTCTGAAATATTTATTATATTCATCTAGAAATTGTAAACGATTCGATTTCATTCAATCCAAATGTTTTGAGACTTATTTATCACAAATTTCGTTTTCATACAACAGTGCGGAGTCTAATGTCTTGGAGAGATTATCTCAGAATGTGCAATTTATAAAATTTTTAAATTGTTTTGAGCGTTACAAACTTTGTAAAACAGTTCTGCTAACATCTTACACGTAGTAAAAATATACGTCTTTTTCCAGAACAATACATTGATGGCAGGGCGGTTTTGAGTCTTACCAAAACCGATTTTCGAAGTCTGCAAATCAAAATGGGTCCGGTAATGAAATTATACAAACTACAAAAAGAGATTTCTGTAACAGAGGTAAGTTTTTTATAAAATTTATAGGCGTGGACACTTCAGAAAAGGACTTATCAACACGAATGGAAGCATTAGAAAATGAGGCTTAATGCTTAATGCAACGTCAACTGTTATTGATTCGACACAGTTTTCGGTAAATATCACCACAACCTATTTTGCAGTTGTCGATTTTAGTCTTAGTTTTAAAACATGGTGTTTTCACAGAAGTATGGTATCGTTCGATTAACACTGGAGAACAACCGCAAGGATTTATAGTCTTATACGCAATAGAGAACGGCACATTCGGGGAACAGGCAAGAAAAATGTTAGTGTGAACACTGGTAGCAGCTCTTATTGCACGTCAGAGTAACTGCTAGTTTATTCAATTAAAACTAATTTTATCTCTGATAGAGAGTCAAGCAAATTTTGTTCAATTCAAAAAACAAATTTTCGGATTGCATAACATTTTCTTCTTTTCATTTCAGTTATCCCCGCGATGAAGCTAAGTGGAATTTAGCCAAAGCAATTGTTGCTGAGTTTTCATTTTTAAAAAGCAATTTTGGAGAATCTGGATGCGTAAGTTATTCTCACGAATATATAATGTATGAATATGTAATGTAAGTTATGTATTCATTTCTTATAATTTTACCCATTCACTTTTTTGTTGACAGGAGACTTTGACAGACAGGCTAGGAAAGGATTTCTAGAAACACGCTTATGGAATGCTCGAAAGAAGATACTTTCATCTCAAAAAATACCGCAAAACTAAAAAGGGGAAGCTGTGTCCTAAATCAACCGAGCAGTACTCGGATATGAAAATTCTGAGTAAAGAAGATTTAAACCGCAAAGTAAGAAACTATTTTTAGTTGAAACATGTTGAAATATTCGTTTTATTTACTTTATATTTTCTATTTCAGGCATATTTAATGGAATACAAGATGCCAAATTATGCAGAAAAAGAGAGAGTGGATTTTAAGGAAGTCACCGACTATCACAGAAATTCACGACAAGTAACCTAGACTTTTTGATTATAACTGTGAAATGGTGAGTTTATAATAAATATGTATGAGAAACGCATTTCAGTTTTTTATATTGTAACAAGGATCACAATAATTCAGCAACTAAATTGACGGAGAAATAGGGGATTTTGGCATCTTAAGAGGGGATTTTTGTGAAGAAAGGAGAAATTTTCTTTCTTTGAAAAAGAGTAACGTAATGAAAACTTAAATTTTCAATCCTTAAAGTTTAATTTTCATTAAGAAACGGCACTAAGGAACTTTAAATTAGCTGCTACTGAACTTTCAAACAGTCTCTAGTTTATTTTTTTGTTCTTTATATAATATTTTTTTTTTTGGGCTACGATAAGTTCCATGTAATTTAATAATATTGTTTCAGAAATAAATATTTTACATTTTTGATGTGATTATTTTAAAACTGTGAATAGATTTATTTTAAATAAGGCGGCAAATAAGCAACCAATGGACGCCTGCGTTACGGGCATGCGCGTCTCTTTGCAAGCGTCTCATTTTTGACTTAGCAATTAGTAAATTTTGTCTAACCAATTGGTAGATTTTGACTAACCAATCAGTAGTTTCGCCACCGTCCGCCATTGCGACAGGTGGCCCGCCACGTCCACAGTTTGAATAATTGAATTGGTTAAACGAAAATGACCAATTCAATTAGTCACTTTTGACTAATTGTCAGTTGCTGAGTTCTTGCATCTACAATTAGTCAAAATTGACTGATAATTAGTTTAATTTAACTGATTCAGATTTAGCGAGTACTTTGTTAAAATTTATTTTTTTATTTAAAGGTTCGTCTCTTTCGCTGAAAATTTAACCATTCGGATGAAAATATGCCTTTATGTGTTGTGAAAAATACATTTGTGAAACTGACAATTAATCTATACCATTTTTGGTTTAAAAAATCGTGTATTTTGTTGAAAATTCGTCTTTCCCAGGAAAAAAGAACCGATAGAAAGCGAGTCGGTTTGAATTGCGTATCTGTCATTTACAGGTTAAAATAATAAAAATGAAATCGGTTGGCCACATTTTTAATTGGTCACCTGTGCGCGGTGCTTTAAATCTGCCATTCCACATTCGTCAAAATGCTCAGTGAATAGAGTTGAATAAGACTGAATAACCTAAAATAATTCCTATGAGCATTCTACGATTCATTAATATGCATATGAATGGGTTGAGATTCAATATGAAATGGAGTCCTTAAAAGATCACACCTAATGGTAAAAATACGATGCGCACATAGCAATTTTCAATAAGCGTGAATCTGCCAATTGTAGGTTACCTCAGACTGTTTTTAACTGAGTAGACTATGCAGATTAAAATTTTAAAGAATTAATTGTTACGAATGAGAAGTATGAGGTAATAAATTTGAATAGTACAATGCTGATTAATCAAAAATTACAGAAATTCAAATTAAATAATATTGTAATACGAGGGTAGTTCAATAAGTCCTTAGAATGACCAACAGATGGCGCGCGAATCGCTCCAAATCATCTGTTTTCAGTCAGCACCACTCCCGACTAGATATATGGTGCAGTCACAGTCCACATCTTCTGAGTTTACGTGTTTTTATAACCAATTGAAAAAAAAAATTGTTCGTTAAGAAAAATGGAAAACAACGAGTTCAGAGAGGTAATCAAACATTTTCATTTAAAGGGTTTAACTCCATATGAGATAAAAAATGAATTGGACTCAGTTCATGGAACATCTGCCCCTGCCTTAGCAACGGTTTATAACTGGATAAATGACTTTAAGCGTGGTCGTACATGAATAAGTGACGAACCACGTTCAGGAAGGCCCGTAGAAGCAAGTACTCCCGAAATCATCAATAAAATCCACGATATGGTGTTGAAGGATAGAAGATTAAAAGTGCGTGAGTTAGCTGAGGCCACAAGGATATCTATAGGTGCAGTTGTTTCAATTCTACATGAAAAATTGGGCATGAAAAAGCTATCGGCAAGATGGGTGCCGCGTTTGCTCTCAGCTGAGAATAAACATGGACTTTGAAAAGGGTAAAACAATCACTGGTGAATATTATGCATCATTATTAGAACAGCTGAAAGAAGAAATTTAAAAAAAACGACCACATTTGGCGAGAAAAAAAATTCTCTTTCATCACGACAACGCCCGAGTTCGCACATGCTTCGTTTCAATGCCTAAAATTGAAGAACTAAAATTCGAATTGGTCGAATATCCACCGTATTCACCAGATTTAGCGCCCAGTGACTTTTTCTTATTTCCAAACTTGAAAAAATGGCTCGGTGGACAGAGATTTCCAGACAACGAAGACGCCATTGCCTCTGTAAGTGCTTATTTTGAGGAACTTCCGTTGTAATTCTCTTTTAAAAAGTAGTTTTATTAGATTATCCTGTACAGAAATTATAAGATTTGCATTGAATTAAGAGCCAGTGATATTCATCTTATTCAGTGCACATGATAATGGCTGCAGGGAGTCCACGTGTTAGAAACAAACTCCGCATTTCGCTTACATCCATTTGCATCACAAACATCCAAATGTTAAGACTTTCAATACCCGCATTTTTGGTCTAGGTAATTTCGCTAAGATAAAACGTGAGTGTTAGTTTTTATAAGTTTAAGATTCATATATGGTAAATGTGAAATAAATAAATAAATTTTTAACATTCTGATGTGCTGTGATGCAAACATGTCAAAAAAATTTTCAGCAAAATCAATTAAAATAACTAAAAATAAATAGTCTGTAAATAAAAATAGACTACGTGTAAGCCAGGATTTTCTTAAAAGTTGCCAATTGACCTATTTTTTAATAAATAAATTTAACTATTTAATTTCAATTTGTTTTATTTAAATTAGTAACTTTTTATCGGAATTATCGTTCCTCTATCGGTTAATGCTGATTCATAATCGCTACTGAATGGGTCCGAGAAAAAAGTTACGTGGCCGAATAAAAATTTTCACTTCTCATTCAAAACTCACTCTAACCTATAGGCAACTATCTAGAATTCCAGTGACAGATACGCAATTCAGAAGACCTCAAAACCCATTCAGATGCAAGTGAATGGATTTTTGTTTCCTGGGTTCTTTGTAGAAATCAAATTGTTTTATGAAAAATTTATACTTTTTGGTTAAAAATTAAATTTTTCGCTTGAAATGTCAACATTAAATATTTTTCGGTTGCAAAGTGGTTTTGTTGTAAATGCAACTATATTCTTAAAAATTAAAATAATAATTTTTGTGTGGAAAATTCGATTGTTCACTTAAAGTTGAACTACTTAGTAAAAAAATTAATTTTTTCTTATTCAGGATTCATAATTTTAGTTGAAAATTCAACTATTTGCCTTCAAATTAACTTTTTTTTTAAAATTTTACTGTTTTGTAAAAAATGCATCTTTTGGGCGTTAAAAGTCAACAATTTAATAGAAAGTTCAACTATTTGGTCGAAAATTTAAATTTTTTTTGAAAAATTATATATTGGGGTTAAAAATTCAGCTTTTTTGTTGATAATATTCTTTTTGACTTTATAAATTCAATAATTTCGTCGAAAGTTCATGTATTTTGTTGGAAATTGACCTTGTTTGGTAGAAATTAAATTTTTTTGGATGAAAATGTATCATTTTTGGTCAAAAATGCAATTGTTTGGTTGAAATATCAACTGTACATCGTCTTGAATATAAAAGTCGATTATTCACTAAGAGTTGAACTACTTTGTAAAAAAATACGCTTTTTTAAACAACGTTTTATAATTATGTTTCAAAATTTAACTATTTGGTTGAAAGTTTAACTCTTTGATTGAAAACTCATATTTTTCCCTTAAAAAATTCAACTTTTTGTAGATTATTCGTCTTTTTGACTTTAAAATTAAATAATTTCGTTGAAAATTCATGTATTTTGTTTTAAATTTGTCTTTTTTTGCAGATCATTAATTTTCTTGGTCGAAAATTCATCTTATTAGTTGACAAAATAAATAAAATTGCCTTAAAATCGTCCTGATTCTTTAATTTTTTTAATTTTTAAAATCTTTTCAAATATTCACTTAAAATTAATTTTTCAAAATAAAAAAACATTTTCAATGGTCAATTTTCGACCAAGAAGATTAATGTTCTATCAAAAAAAAGATTTTTCAACTTAACCAATATTTACGATTAATTTTTAATCAATCCTATAATAGTTACATTTTTAGATAAAGATAAATAATTTTTAACAGGATAAACGAGTTTTCAGCAAAGTTTTTAAATTGTCAACCAATAGATGAATTTTCGACCAAGAAAATTAGTGATCTACATAAAAAGACAAATTTTAAACAAAATACATGCACTTTCAATGAAATTATTTAATTTTAAGGTCAAAAAGACAAATTATCTACAAAAAGTTGAATTTTTTAAGCGAAAAACATGAGTTTTCAATCAAAGAGTTAAACTTTCAACCAAACAGTTAAATTTTTTTTATTTTCAGTTTCAAAAATGTATTTTCAACGAAAGTGATGAACCTTCAAATAAAAAAAAAATAAACAAAGTAGTTGAACTTTTGATAGAAAGGACGACTTTTTTACAAAATAGTTTCATTTTCAACAAAATAATTAATTTTTCAACCAAATAATTCAGCTTTTATCTCAAAAAGATGAATTCCAAAATCGCCAATTTCTTTAATTTCTTTCAAATGTGGATTAACATATAAATACTAGGCAGTCTGATAAGTCCCTGAAAAATGAAACACGGAGACGTTTTTTTGGCCAAAGTCGGTTTTATTTTTCAACATACACTCCTTTTAGGTCGATAC
>NC_046659.1:23678609-23680726 GCF_010883055.1 Belonocnema kinseyi | reverse complement strand
GCGGTTTTTTCTTCTTCAAATGCGGTCGTTTTTCGGCGATTTCGATTTTCAATCGGTCCAATAATGATGAATAGTATGTTCCGGTTATGGTTTTACCTTTTTGAAGATAGTCCACGAATATTATGCCACGTGCATCCCAAAATACGGAGGCCATAACCTTTCCGACCCATTGTTACGTTTTTGAACGCTTCGGAGCACTTTGGCCCGGTGGAACCCACTGTTTTGCCTGTTGCGTTGACTCAGGAGTGTAGTAGTGGATCCAGGTTTCATCCATGGTTATGAATTGGCGCAAAAACTCGGTCGGCTTACGCGAAAATAATGTCAAATTCTGCTGGGAAGTTGTCACACGAATTCGTTTTTGGTCCACTGTGAGCAAACGCGGCACCCACCGCGCGCAAAGCTTCGTCATGCCCAAAACTGAATGCACGATATTGCCCATACGTTCCAATGATATGCCTACAGCATT
This sequence comes from Belonocnema kinseyi, assembly GCF_010883055.1. Taxonomy (NCBI): domain Eukaryota; kingdom Metazoa; phylum Arthropoda; class Insecta; order Hymenoptera; family Cynipidae; genus Belonocnema; species Belonocnema kinseyi. Next base: position 23,680,260 of record NC_046659.1, on the reverse strand, counting down.
AGCTACCTCTCTCAATTTCACTTTGGTATCACTCAACATCATATCATGGATTTTTTCGACATTTTCTGGTGTAGTGACCTCTTTTGGGCGCCCAGATCGTTCAGCGTCAACTGTGCTCGTACGGCCACAATGAAACTCAGTAAACCAGTTATGAATCGTTCCAATCGACGGTGCAGAGTCCGGGTAATACTTATCTAGCTTGGCCTTGGTCTCGGATATCGTTTTCTTGCGAAGATAGTAATGTTTGATCAAAACTCGAAACTCAGATTTTTCCAAATTAAAAAAACTCGGAGGTTAGTCGCTTCTCAGTGCTGTAACTTGTAAATGCGTAAACATAAATGGCTGAAGTTTTGAAGGCGTCATTTGAAGGATCAAGCTCGACGAAAATGGTTCACATTAGTGAATACTAATGCCATCTCTTAGAATTTTCAGGTACTTATCAGACTGCCTAGTAAGACTATTATAGTATAACATAATTATAATATTATCATTAATAATATGTATATATATATATATAAACGTACTAATATTTATATCATTTATATTTTATACTCGAAGCATTGGTGTGTACCTCGTTTCGAAATCTAGGATCACTGATCCACACTACTAGGTATTCGCGGAACATTTTATCGGCATTCGCCGAATGCCGAATGTGTGTATCGTGCTTAAGGCAATGTATGTCGCAAAAATCAAAGTAGGAAATCGTCAGCGAAGGCACGTTCGCAGGCCCATGGAGAGGAAAACCGGGCCCAGAGAGAATGAATTACGGGCCCCTATAAGTAATTTTGAAAATTTACAATTCAGGCTGATGCACGGTACTTTTAGACTTTCACAGTATTATTTTTTGTTAAACCAATGACACTAATGAATTTAATGTAAACAATTTTGATAATTTATTTACATTGCAAATATAGCGATTTGATATATTCTCAACTGGCTCAAAGATATGATCATGAATTAGAATAGCATTTTTTCAACTTATTATAGTCTTGTACACAAGAATAGATAATCTATTCTGTATACATTATGAGAGAAATTCATGATTTATTCTACTTTAAGTAAGCCTGCAAAGAACACCATGCTTGGAAATTTTTTATTCTCTCTAGTACGCTAAAGGACCGCTCAGCGCTTGCGACAGTTACGGGTAAAGCACAAAAGATTCTGAGTGCAATACAAGCATTTGAATACCATTGAGGAATGTTTTACAGAAACAAAAGTCATTTGCAAAGCTCATTAAAAAATGTTTTACACAAGAGTCGCTTTTACAAAACGAACTTTAAAATTGTTTCAGTATTACTTCAAATGAAAAAAATTTAATAGAATATACAAAATTCATGCAAAATCAGTTGAAAAAACGCATAAGAAACAAAAGTCGCTTGCGCTTAACGAAGAAAGCTGAATTTAAATGGAGTTTTTTTTAAACTATGGAATAAAAAATACATAACATGCATCAAATATAGAAATTGCTCATTCTCGAGTCTTTTTTTCCTTCGAACCTCCGAATCCTTAAACAAATTCGTTTTAGTGAGAAACTGTAAATTACAAAATATTATATATATATACGAGGGTGGATTGATAAGTTTCCGGCCTGACCAAGAGATGGCGCCACTAGGCCTACCTTGAGGTGGCGTTCTATAGTACCATCCTTAGA
>NC_046659.1:23664344-23678509 GCF_010883055.1 Belonocnema kinseyi | reverse complement strand
CGAAAAAGTACCGGGTGACATGTCTGTTAAGTCCATTTGTATACTAATACGTACCGAAATTTGTTTTTCTTCTCACGTTCGGTGATCCAGATGATTCAAGTGTCAAGAATCACGTCACTTCACTTTGCAATCGTGAAACACTTTTTAAAGAAATAATCAAATTTTTGTTTATTTAAAAAGTATGACTTGGGACACGTTCTATTTTTTATGAGTTACTTGAAGATGCGATTTATTGGCAGTGTTTTTGACGCTTCACGCTCCATTGTTTTATCAGTGTAAAGCATCGAAATACAGTAGTGGACTTCCCCGCGTACGATTTCACCTCTCTTTCTATTCCCTATTAGGTATTGCAAGCAGTGACGTCAGCTGGCAAGATAACTGTACGCTGAGGGCCAAGAAATGATAGTAATTCTATGAGATGAAACTTGATTTTTCTATTAACTTGGAAAAAAATATTTCTCATAATAAATATAGTTGGATATTACTTACTATTTATTATTTTTCAAATGCTATTCAATGAAATACCAAATTTGTTACGTAAAAATGATCGATTTCATTATTTAGTTGAGTAGCTTTTGAAAAATAAAAACTAATATCCGAATAAACTTATGGTGAAAAATAATTTTTTCAAGATTCCAAGTTCTTATAGAAAGGAAGCTTCGTCACATGCATTTGGTATTATTTTTTAATCCTCGGCAGGCAAGCATTTTGAATGTCCCCCACCTAACCTGAAATACCTAATGCCATTTATGACGAACGCATCTAGCGTTTCAGCAGTGGAACGACGATACCGTGTAGAAAGTCGAACGGAACTCTTTTTCTAACGTGTGGAGGTAGAAAGAGAGGTTCGTTTGATTTTCGGCTTTGTAACACCATCAGAGACACAGAATCCCACTGCAGTGTGTAGTGCCTCGAGCATCAAATGTAGGAAGATCCATGCATAGAGGATGGCATCATTTCAGAAGCGACGATTGATCAGTCGAAAGTCGCGAGGATCAACCGCAATCAATATAATTAATAAATAATTGTATTAAAAAAAAATGTAATCTCTAACGATTCCGGAAAATCCGGGCCCCCTTACAGACACGGGCCCAGGGAGAAAATCCCCGTCATCCCCCCCCCCCCCCCCCCCCCCCCCCCCCCCTCTCGTCAGGTCTGCACGTTCGTGAAATCATTTGACTAAAACGGAAAGTCAGTACGCGTCCAATGCTTTTTGATCGAAATCGTTCACAATTCATAGCAGTCCGTAAGGACTTTGAATGGAATCGCAGCGAATCATTGGGATTCATGGTAGAATTCGTAGAGGACTCGAGCGCAGTCGCTGCTAAGACCGCGCAAACGGGCAAATCTTAGACCTGCGCAGTATGCATCTGTATCAGCTGCTGGACACACACCAAACACTTTTTTGTTGTCATTTTTCGCCGGTGCTACTGTCCTTTTTATTATTTAATTTGTCGTTCTTTTAACATAAAAAAATCAGTTGTTACATGAGTGTGAAGATTTGTGATCCAGCATTTGTGACGTATTTTCATCCTTAGTATTCCTATTATAACCTTAACTTGAAACAAATTATAAATGTTCTTCAAATCGTTTTTAATAATTATCGAGCTTCGCGTTCGATAATCAAACTTTTGTTTGAGCTCCTTCGGCTTTAACGAACACATTCTCATCACGTGTCTCGTGAGAAAAAAAAGGTTAAAAGCAAATTTTCAGATCTGATTGAAAAATAATTTTTTAATAAACATTTTATTGTACCTTTTGTGTTTTCATCAAAAAAATTAATTTGCTTATTTATAATGTAATTTTTCATGTATAAAACAAAAACTAGTCGTAGCATCAAAAAGTACTTTACAAAGAACTTTTGAATCTTTTTGGGTACATAGTTTCTGTGTTTTCATCTTTTTTCATATTTTGCATACTATGACCGCAAAATGGAATTTTCGATTATTTTTTGTGCCATTCAAATTTGAATGTTCCATTTCTCAAAAAAATTCAAAAAGTTGTTTTGATAATCTTGTGGGGCTGTAAAAAATCGGAGTTTTCCTTCTCTTGACTTTTTTCACATCGTGCGTTGTTTAGATTAAAATGTTAATTTTAATTTTTGGATTTTGAAAATGCTATAAATCTGACAATTTTCTTTTTATCGAAAATGTTGTCGCGATAAATTATTCTAATTTTTAATAAATACGAATTGTAGTTCGTAGAATTTTTAAATATTAAAAAAAGAATGGTCTCAAAAATGTTTAAAATGCTCTAAGTTTTTGAATTTTTATCCAAAATAACTGGATAAAAAACTAGATCTTTCTTTTTGGACCCTCAAACTGTATGCCAAAAGATGGTAAATAAGCAGTGAGTACGTCACTCGTACGTTATACACATGATCCGATTCCGCGATTCGTAATCACTGCTTGGATTCGTTCGGATTCGTCAAATATTGTGGAGATCAAATTTAGAATTCATTAAAATCGTTAGGATTCGCATGAATTCGTTCATTTTGTTCAAACGATTTTAAATGAATCTTGAGTGGTACACCCCTCGGGGCGGAATTAAACTTCGGTTTTTTATAAAGATCTTTTTCAAATAAAAAAGTCGGTTTTTTGCATGATTGTCGTTCTTTTTCTTCAAAAACCTTTTTTTGTTAATGAGGTAATTAATTTATAATGCATAAGCCTTAAAAATTGTATACAAGAAACTGAAGGTTCATGAAATATTTAAATTATTAAAAAATAAATTTATTTAAAAAAAATGTTATAAATCATGTTTTTGATTAAAGGAAAAATTTAAAATAATTATTTTAGAAAAATCGAACATTTTGAATATTATTAAATATGTAAACAGTTGAACAAATCAAATGCAAACAAAAGCTTAATCGACCAGCAAAAAATATAGTTTTCTACACATGACCGGTGGAGAAAATTTTTAAGTTTCAACTTATTTTTCTCAATAAATATAAAATAAAGGAAATAATTAAATAAAACTAAATAGAAAACTAAGGAAACTTATATATTTATTACAAATGAAATATAATAAAAACGGTGTCAAATTCTTTAAAAAATATATAGACTATTAAAGTACATAATATTTCCGTGAATTTATAGCATTGCTTTATATTATTTTTCATGATTGCGGTTTAAAAAATTGGCCCGCCTAGCGGGCACATTCTCATCGTACGCTACGCGCGTGTCTCGCTTCGCTCGCAAGTTTCAGCGCGCCTAGGGCTCGCGACGTTTGAATCTCGCGCTTCGCGCTCGGATATTTATTCTTTGCATTTGGAATGCTTGAAAAAAACTTTATCAAAAAGATCTCTTTTAGATGGCAGTATTTATATGCGTCTTCATATTCTGAATTGTCTACTTAATTAAGTATAGTCAAAGATTAAGTTTCTCAAAGCTCTGTAGGCTTTGAGGTACACATTCTCATCGTGACACTCGCGCTGCGCGCTCGATTTCCGACAGACATTTGTAAACAGGCTTTGTTGGATTTTTTTCTTATAACTTTCGTCGTTTTTCCACACATTTTCTGTTCATTCATATTTTTTCGTATCCTACATAGTTTGTCCACAAAATGGAATTTTTTATTTTCCATTATTTTTAGTGCAATCAAAATTTGAATTTTCGATTTTTGAAGAGAATTAAAAAATTTGTTATGATAATCTTTTAGAGCTTTCAAAAATAAATGTTTTTCTTCTCTTGACTTTTTTTAATATCGTGCGTTTTTCGGCTTCAAATTTTTATTTTCGGTTGATTAAAACAATTTTGAAAACGCTATAACTTTGAGAATTTTCTTTTTATCGAAAAAAGTCATCAGGATAAATTGTTTGCTCTTTTTAAGACTATAAATATCCGTACATAGAACTTTCAAATTTAGAAAAAAGTGGTCTTAAGAATTTTCAAAATGCGCTCACTTTTTGAATTTTTATCAAAAATGGATGGTTTCCGAACTTGTACTTTCTTTTAGGACCTAAAAAAGTGTGCCAAAGCTGAATTTGATTCGTTCATTTTTTCGAGAGTTATCGTGTTTACGGACGGACGGCCGGACGGACAGACAGACAGACAGATGCCATCGTGAAAACCTGAATTTCGGATTTAGGGGATCTCAAAACGTGGAGATCCGTTGAAAAAGTGTGATGTCAAATTTCCGACAATTCTAATACTTTCTCAATCATAAATGATGAGAATGTAAAAATGTAATTAATCAGCTCAGATATTAAAACAAGAAAATACGAAAATTATGGCAATTTTTATCTTAAGTTTTAGTATTGAAAGCTAATAAAAAAAATTTAAGCAAACTTATATTTTTTCTTAAAGTTAGGTTTTTGGAGCAGAGAAAATGAAATTTTATAAGATTGAGTTACTTCTTATTTCAATTTGAAAAAATGGTTAATATTTATAACATGGCCTTAGCTAAACTGTAGAAGCAAGCCGTAATTTCCTTTGACTTTCAAAAATGCTTCTTACACTTTACAGCTGTTAAAAAACTGATACACTTTTCTACTAATTTCCAAAAAAAATTGTAACTTAAATAACGAATAAACTTTTTAATTCAAATGTGTTATTACCATTTTATACTAACCTGTTTGCTACATTTTAGGCATAATTTTGGACTTCAAAAAGTCTTTAGATATTTTAAATTCCTTCAAGGCCTTTTCTACGCAATTAAAATTATTTTTTCATTCACTTATAAAGTAAAATTAGATTATTACCATTTTGGATTTTAAATGCACTATAATTTGGCGCGGCCGAATATATGGTTGCCTGTTGCGCCTCTACAAGTATGTGAACGAACCAATCGGTACATATCGCACCTCTACAAGTATGTGGCCGAACTAAAAGCAATATATGTATGCAAAACCACAAACTCGCCTGCCGCGCTAACTACCGGTATGTGGTGCAACTAATCTCATGCCGTATCTGTGTTACGACCGGGGATGGCGTTGTCATCAATATTTCCGGTGACACCAAAAACTCCGCTGTTCATTGGAGAATTCTTCCAGAGCCAATTCAAAAATCGAGCGGAATCCTCTGTGATTTTATGTGATTAAAATCACAAAACCAGGCAACTGGTATAACAAGGGTTCTAATAAATAATTCTAATGCATTTATTCATAAAGATTAACCTCTTTTTATCTTATGATCCCTATTAATTTATCCCTTGTAGAAAACACTCATTCAATGCACTCTGATTAACCCAGCTTTGCTCTTATTCGATCTGAAAGTTGGGGTGGACTAATGGTTATTATTATAAATAATAATAATAATCACTAACAGACACAAATTTTGTTACTTCCACGCGCGAATCGAAGTAGAAGCTTAGCGAAGGAATTTGTGATCGAAGATAAAATTCTAAGTTTATTTTACGGAAACGAATTTTTATAACGATGTTAAGACAATTTCTGAACGCGACTGAAGAGAAGCAATCATGAAAATTGGGATGGACTTTGCGGCCTTTCAACCAATTATTTGACAAGATTTAATTCTCAAGTTGAAACCTGCTACTTTTACAAGTTAAAACTGCAAGCTAAGATTCGACTCTGCTGAATGCGTAAATATATGAAAAAGTGTATAAAAAAAGGTAATTTACGGATTCTTATATGACAAGATCGTTTCCTAATAAAATATGAATCAGAGCCCTTTAGTGCCATTAAGTGACAATACCCTCCTTGTGGGAATTTCAAAAGACGGCAACAAGTTTAGTCCTATTAAAATTTTATTCATTTGATCCCTGTCAGCAAAATATAATTTATATTCTAGAGAATCACCAAGAAGTGTGATGAATCAGGCGTTAGTGACAATCGTCTCTTAAGAAATTACGAAGTATTTAACAGATCAAAGACATCCTTTCATCAGAACTAGTTAGCCTAATTGAAATGCGCATTTTCTGGTTTAGACTTGTTTTTAGATTATAATTCTAGATTGTCGATTTCGGTGTCTAAGTTTACAATAACACCAATAATCCAATTTCTAATTATTGAATAGTCAATAAATCAGAATTTCTAAATTATATGTTATCTGAATGGTTCATAGAAAATTCATCTTTTCCCATGTGATTCTCTTACAGCTAGTCACTAAATTGGTGCTTATAATTACTTATAACCTATAATAAGAGACAGAAAGAGAGAGAGAGAGAATGTGGAAGAGACTTCTCATGTCTCTTCAATAATTAAATCTCATGACTGAATTTCTTGATTCATTTTTCCGTTTTATCATTTCAAACCAATAAAATGTTGGTACTATTACCCTATAAATATAATAAACCAAAAGTCCCTATATAGCATTATTTTTAGTTTATAGAAAGACCGATTCTATTACAACTCCCTCCCCATTAAAAGTGTGTTTAAAATAAAAACAAACTTTTAACTACATTTGTAATAGGTATAAATAATAATAGTACATGACCAATATTAATTCATTTCATTAGTTTGCGAACACTAATTGCACAGAAAAATCTTATATTGATCCGCTGCCGGCTCGTACACTTGTCTTAAATATGCTGACTCATGTATTTTAGTAAGTATCTTCTCTTGCTCGTTTATGCTCACGTGACATCACTTCCCGCCCTTTCTTTTCTTTTATTATTATTATTTTTTTATTGAAAGTGACTTTCAGTGTTCTAACAGTGAGTTCTAGGAGATTTCCTTGTTACCAAGGTATTTTGATCAAAAAAGAAAATTGGGGAAAGATTATTATTATTTCAGCAGGGAGTCATATACGATCCTATTGAAAGATTAGAGAATGGAGCAAGGAACATCTCAGGTAAGTAAATCTTAATGTAATTATCTACGCTCTCACTTAACAAAGAACAGGAGTTTAACCTTAAATAAAACTTGAATAAAAACATCGTCGTCCGAACCAGACTCAGAGAGCTCGGATTCGTTTTATGATTGATCTCGCTCCACGAGACGTCAGGAGGGTCCGTATCGGCCCCCCCTACCTCCCGCGGGAACAGCACCTGAGGAACCACAAGCCCCTCTTCCCCACAGACTTGCCTGGTCCCGCATGGTCATCACACTGAGGCTGGGTCGGCTCCCCGGAGATCTCCATAGCCCCGTCTTCCCAAAACCGCTCACCTTCTAAACGATTCAGTAGTGCAGACTTGGCGTCCTACAAGCAGGGGAGGCAGTCAGGCCCGGGCCTAATTTCATGTACAAAATACCCGCACCTAGGGCACTCCTTATGGTAGGCATGCTCTCTGGGGAGGGCATTATGGAGGTTGATCTCCTCCCACTCGTCCTACCAGTCGACGACCCCCTGTAGGTAAATCTCCACACACCTGAGGCAGCCCCAGACCAACGGATTGGTCTTGTTTCTAATATACAGGGTGTCTAGAAAGTCCCAGGACGGTTAGATATTTCCTCAGGTAAAATATTTCTCAAAAAAGGGAAGGTTATTCCTTAAGTAAATTTCAACGAGGAATTCAATGGTGACCTTTATTTTGACCTTGAAGTTGACCTCCATGGTTTTTTAAAGGTCATCTTTGTTTTTTTAAATGGAAACCTCCTTTTTTACATCTTTAATCGATAAAGCGGAAAATTCTACGTTCAGGTACGTACCCAAGTCATAGGTCAATTGTAACGTTCAAGGTAAGTTAGAGCTTATTCAAAATTAACAAAGTTTTCCAAGAGATCAGTGTAATTCCTGAAGTAAATTTCAACAAGGAATTCAATGGTGACCTTCATTTTGACCTTGAAGTTGACCTTCATTGCTTTTTGAAGGTCAACTTTGTTTCTTTAAATGGAAGCCCCCTTTTTTTACATCTGCGATCGGAAAAGCGGAAAATTCTATGTTCAGATACGTACCCAAGTCATAGATCAATTGTAACGGTCAAGGTCAGTTAGTGGTTATTTGAAATTAACAAAGTTTTCCAAGAGGTCAGTGTAATTCCTGAAGTAAATTTTAACGATTAATTCATTGGTGAGCTCTGTATTGATCTTGCTTATAGCGTTGAGAGTATCTGTATTAATGATGCGTGGTTATGGAGATCGAGTTCGATCTTATGATCAAGTTCGTTTGCTTTTTAATCGCACTTTTTGTAATGGAGAAGGTTTAAATCCTGTCTCAAAATCAACAATTGAAAGAACTGTAAGGCGCTTTATGAATCATGGATCTATCAAGGACCTTCAGAGAACTGGTCGGCCAAAATCTGCACGATCTGAGGAGATGCAGATGGACATAGCCCAAGCATTTGTTGAAAACCCACACCTTAGTTTACGTCGAGCTAGTGATGAGCGTGACGTTGCTCCTGAGACAGTGCGAAATATTTTAAAAAGCATTAATTTCCATCCTTACAAACTTCATCTGGTACAAGAGCTCAATGAAGACGTTCCTGATCATCGGGTTGAATTCTGTGAAATTATGATGGACAGGATTGATAAAGATCCTCTTTTCTTGTACAATACAGTCTTTTCAGATGAATCTACTTTTACTTTAAAAGATGAAGTTAACAGGGAAAATTGTAGATATTGGTCCGCCGCAAATCCGGATTGGATGTCAGAGAGACACACACAATATCCATAAAAGATTAATCTCTGGGCCAGTATCTTGAATGATACATTGATAGGCCCTTTCTTTATCTATACCAAGAATAAGGCAGATTACACGCGATAATTTTTAAAATATTTGGTTCCAGCAGGATGGAGCAGCGGCTGATTACGGTAGGGAGGTTCAAGCATATTTGGATACTCAGTTCCCTCAAAGGTGGATTGGAACAAGGGGTGAAATCGAGTGCAAAGCTTAGACGAATTTCAGAACCGGTTTCTGCAACAGGCTACTTTGATTGATAGGGAGATGATTCGTAATGCTGTAACTCATTTTTACAATCGCATAGCTTATAGTCCAGAAGCTCAAGGTTTTCAGTTCGAACATCTTCACTGAAGCGTGAAAGGCAAGGGGACTCACGCTAATCAAGCACCCCAAAGGGAACCGAATTTACTACGTCCACGTCATTGTTCCTGGGTAATGCTAAACGTAAACTGCTTGGAAAAAACCTTGAAGATCACCACCAAAATTAATACAGAGCTCACCAATGAATTTCTCGGTGAAATTTACTTGAGGAATTGCACTGACCTCTTGGAAAACCTTGTTAATTTTAAATAACCTCTAACTGACCTTGAACGTTACAATTGACCTATGACTGGGGTAAATACCTGAACGTAGAATTTTCCGCTCTATTGATTGCAGATGTAAAAAGGGGGGTTCCTCCAACGGACCAATCTAGAAACAGGATCTTTCAAATTGTCTAACCATACGCATCGTTCAAGGTTCTAGAGGTAAAAGCGATCGGTAAAACTTAACCCAAATCTCCTAGGCTCAAGACTCCCCCAAGTGCAAAATCAGATGCTTCAATGCTGAGGACGAAAGGCTTAGTGAAATCAGGATATTGCAAAAGAGGCTCTGAAGAGATCCTATCACGAACATTTTCGAAGGCAATCTGTTCCAATTGGGTTCAATTAAATTTTATTCCGTTCTTCAAAAGGAAGGTAGGGGGTTTAGCAGTTTTTGAAAAATTGGGAATAAACCTCCTATAATAACCATCTAAGCCCAAAAATTGTTTAATATTCTTTTTGTTTTTTGGAATTGGGAATTCCTCAACTGCTAAGATTTTACGGGGATCAGGTTTCACTCTTTTTTTAAATAATCACATGTCCCAAATAAACAATTTCCTTTCCCAAAAAACAACATTTTTCGGGTTGCAATGTTAAATTAGCCTTTCTTAGTTTGTTCATAAGTAAACGGAGTTTTTCTCATGGTCTGCCAAGAATGAGGCACAAATAACTATTTCATCCATGTAGACAAATAATTTGACTTCTTGTAATCCTGAAAGAACCCTATCCATTACACGTTGGAAAGTTGAAGGGACATTTTTCAGTCCAAAAGGCATCCTAGTAAATTCTAAGTGTGAATAAGGGGTTGAAAAGGCAGTTATTTTCAATTAACTCGGGATCCATAGGAATCTGATAGAATCCAGAAGCTAGATCCAAAATAGAAAAGTATTGTGCGCCACCCAACTGATCCAATATATTTGTGATATTAGGTAGTGGGTGCGCGTCCTCCACAGTTCTTTCATTTATTGTTTTGTAAAAATTGGGTTCTGATAATTCAAAATAATTTTCTTGTGTATTTAAGAAAGATTGGCAGTAAACTTTCCATCTCAATTTTATTAAAATCTTTTAAATTTAATATTTTCATTAACTTTGCATATCGTGAAATTGACTCAGTTTTATAATTTTTAGATCTTTGTTCTGGCAAAATTTCAGTTGGCATAATTTCGCACTCTTCTAATTCAATTGTAGGAACGGTCAACCTTACTTCATGAGAGGTAGAATTTATCATAAAAAACCTTACAGTCTCTTTCATTTTTTACTAGGGATTCAACAGCGAAAATTCCAGGCCCACGCGGAATACGTCTTACGTAAACATCTGTTAAGTTTGTTTCCTGGATTGCCAGCCTCACTACTTGCTTTGTTCTAGCGGGTAGCGTAACATTAGTATAGTTTTTGAAATTGAATTTCCATTACCAAAAGTAATAGTATTGTCAGCAAAATTCAGAATCGCTTCAAGAGGTTTCAAAAAGGTAAATCCAATAATTCCTGCCTGATTAATGGGGAACTCATTTGATACTACCTGGAAAGGAATTTCGATTCCCCTTTCGGTAATAGTTACTTCCCCTTTATTTCTAAGCATGTCAGATCCTATTCCTACGAAATTAAATAATTTGTTAGTATTTACTTTTACTTCAGGTTTCTAGGCCTCCTCTTTCATCAGATTCACACTAGAGCCAGCATCTGTCAAAAAGGTCGTTTTTAAATTTAAAAGTTTATTATTCGTTAAATTCATTTTCGCTGCTGAAAACACTACCTTGGGAACCCCAAGTTGAAGGACAACTCTTTGACTCGTGGTTGAAGCACCCTCAATTTTTTCCACTGCAGAACTTTGTTGAGTTTTAGTATTATTAAAAAGCTCTTGATCATGGCGCTTCTTTAATTTGCAAAAATCAAAACTATGACCCTGATTTCTACAATAGTTACGGAAATTTCTCTCTCTCTCGCTCTCTCTCTTGCCCAGCCATATCAAGTTTTAGTTTTTTCGTACAATTTGGTCGGACATGTCAAAATTCTTTACATCGGAAACATTGTATATTTCTTAATTCCTAATTAACATTTCGTTCAGAATCATTGTCAACGCGCAAATGTGCAATTCTTTTACGTGGATCGGCCCTCTGAATCTTGCTTTCAAAACTGAGAAAGGTCTCATCTTTATCATGCACCTTATTCCAACTCCTCATCTGCAGGTCCACCTTACTCGCCAGCACGATGGCCTGACCAAGGTTGGATATGTGCGCGAACCTCCCTCGTAATTTTGTTTCAAATTAACATAGTAAGCTATGGCAATTATTGCTGTCCAACAATTGAAATTGCTGCTCGGCAATATTCGATAAACATTTTTACCGACATATTTTTCCCATCGAAAATTGGAATCAAATCACGAACTATTTTTGATATTTTTTCAGGATTCGTGGTTCTGGCTAGTGAAAAAGCGGAATTTGGAAATGATAAACATTGAAAAGGGACTTCACGAGACTGCATATTTTCCATATTTACTGGGATTGAACAAGAAGAAATTATTGGATATGAATTTGCATTATAAGGACCCGAATTCCCAGGGCTAGACGAGGCAGGCGAAGCTGCCGGAGAGTGCGTTTGAGTTTCCTCAATTCTTTCATTTTAAAAAACTGTAGTTGTTGCGATCCGTGACGTTGAAGGACCCGCTACACGTAGATCCTCTACAATTTTTGGATTTTTAGCCGATTTTCAGCTACGCAAATTTCGTCGCATGTTGGCCAATTAAGCCTCAAAGGGTACTGGATAATTTTAAGATTATCCTAATTTGAAACTACACTAATTAATTATTTAATTATGTACTTCAAAAAGCACGTTTAAGAGATACATATGAATTTTAAAAGGATTCAAATACAGTGAAAACTTGTAAAGATTTTTCAAGAATTTTGTAAGTTTTCACGAAAATAAAAATTTTATTTTAGGTTCCTAGAAATAATTATAATAATTTTTTATTTCGAAAAATTAATTTTAGGAGATTATTTTAAAGCATTTCAAAACATTCAAAAAGGCGTCAAACATTGTCGAAGTATCTGAAACATTTTAAAGGCAATTTTTTCTTAATTTTGCAACATTAAAAAAAAAAATCAGGAAAAATTTGAATAATTTTCAAATATTAGAAGACCTGACAAGATTAGAAAAAAAGAATTATTTTCCCAATTGTCGTGTGAAAATTTTCAATGATTTTCTATTTTGAAAAATGTGCTTTAAAAGAAAATTAAAGAAGATTTTTAAACACATCAAACGATTTCCTAGAATTTAAAAGAAGAGTGTAAAAGACTTTAAAGCAAAATGCTTCAATCTGATAAGATTAAAAAGTTGAAAAAAAGTAAATAATCAAGTGAATTCAGGATGTTTTTAGTAGACTTGATGAGATTCAAAAAAATTTAAACTTTAGAAGTGTTTTAGAAACGCAAGATAAACTTTAGGAACATTAAAAGAATCTCGCAAGGTTTCAGGAGAATAAAAATGGTTTCTTGAAATGCTTGGGAAAATTTAGAAGATCATAGGAAAATTTTTTTCTACATTTTGAATGATTTTTTTAATTTTTGATAGAAACTCGAGGGAGTTACCAATATCTTGAAGAATTCAATTCAAAAAGTTTTAACTAGATAAGAAATTTTCTTAATATTTTTTAAAATTCTATAAAATAAAATTTCTTTACAATCTCCTAAGATCTTTTTTGACACATCTGATATATTCGAGAATCTTCTTTTTTTTTAATTTTCTTAAGATTCTTATAATAATTATTTACATATAAATTTATAAACAAACTGATAATACTTATTTTATTGTATATGAAATCTTCACAAAAGCTTAAATGCCTTAAAATACTTATCTCAAAATTATAAAATTTAGCTTTTACAATTTCATTTTAATTATAAAATAAATCCAACAAAACTTACTTTATGATGAAATATCTCATGATTATAAAAAGAGAAAAAAAATGTGAAGGTATGTCTTTGTAGCATTTTAATAACTAATGAACATATTTTTAGATTATTTTTCCTTGATTCAGGCCGAGGGTCAAACATGGTACAAAAACCATTGTGAAATTTCAAATAAAAACTGTACTCTCTATAAATTAATTTTTTAAATTAAAAATAATAATACTTTCATAAATATTGCCAAAATTTGTTTGAATATGATACACATTGATTTTTATTTTCAAAATTCCTGTAAATATTTTGTGTTTTTTAAATTTTACGATATTTCTGTACCATGTTTGACCATAGGGAAAAAATTTCAGGAATAAAATTATAAAAATATATCCATTAGTTAGTAAGATACTATGAATAATCGCCTTTCAAATTACAGTTGCCGTTGAAGAAATAGATATTTTCCTTATCGTTTTTCAGCATATGACTTTTCACTAAACGTAAAGCAGATTGAAATACACTTAAAAAATAAAAATAAGAAAGTTCAGAAATTCATGCAGTTTTCTGTTCAGAAAATCCCACACATTTTTTAATGAAATTCCTTTCCACACCGCATTCAAAGGAAAATTTTACAACATTTTTGTCAAATGATTAGTCTTTTGAATGAGGTCAAGTCAATAACTTTTTGGCTTTTTCTCTTAAAATCCTCAAAATTGTGATTATAGCCTAAAATAGCATGAAAACAGATGTATCAAAAAAGAACCTAGAGGACTTTACATTTTTTTATTTTATTGGACTTAAAAAAATGTAAGAAAAATTCGAGTCTTTTTAAAAGATGTGTAGGACATTTAGAATTTTGGAAGATATGAACGAATAATTGATAAATTTTTTCAACTTTTTAAATATTCCTAATACGCTTAAGGGCATGTGACACAGCTAAATACCTATATTACCGACCTCACTTTTTCCGTTCACTGAATGTTTTTTTGAACCTAAGAACTTTTTTTTTAAATAAAATATCGAGCTGAAACTTTGGGAAATGTATTAGAGTACAATAAAGTACGTTTAGGTAATGCATTTTGGTAGGAACGTCACTGAAAATTATTTCATCTTTTTTCTGAACCTCAACATTTTTTGAACGTTCGAACTTTTTTTATACATAAAATATCGGTCTC
>NC_046659.1:23661487-23664244 GCF_010883055.1 Belonocnema kinseyi | reverse complement strand
ATGAAATAATTTTCAGTGACGTTCCTACCAAAATGCAGTACCTAAACGTACTTTATTGTACTCTAATACATTTCCCAAAGTTTCAGCTCGATATTTTATTTTTAAAAAAAGTTCTTAGGTTCAAAAAAACATTCAGTGAACGGAAAAAGTGAGGTCGGTAATATAGGTATTTAGCTGTGACACATGCCCTTAAAACAAAATAAATTCCAAAACAATATTTTTAACTTACTCCATTTTTCTTAAAATTTTTAAAAAGTATTCAAGATGTAAAAAACTTGGTTTATATAACCTTCTAAATTTTTCACAGGAATTTTAAGTAAAATTATTTGATCTTATTGCAATCTTTTGGAATTCCCTTAAAGCTTCTAAGGTTAATTTTTTTTAATCTTTGAAAGTCTACATTTCTAAAAAATTTAAGTCTAAGATTAGATTTGAATCTCTTCCATTCTTCTAAATATTTCTTGAATTTACTGAATTATTTACATTTTTTTAAAACTTTTTAATGTTATCAAATTGAAACATTTTGCTTTAAAATCTTCTCCACGCTTTTTTAAATTTTAGGAAGTCGTTTCATGTGTTTAAAAATCATTTTGAATTTTTTTTGAAAGTACATTTTTGTAAATAAAAATTATTTAAAATTTTCAAACGATTATTAGAAAAATAATTTTTTTTTCTAATATTTTCAAACCTTCTAATCTTCAAGAATTATTTAAATTTTTACTGATTTTTTTGCAAGTGTTAATTATTTTTTAATCGTGTCAAAATTTCTGTAAATTTTACAAACCAACATAAACATAACAAAAAATGGCACAACAAAATTGCGCAAGAAGGCTTAATAAGAATTAAATTTCTTATTTTCTCTAAAATTATATAATATGGCTAATTTACGAAATAATTTTAAAAAATTGTGTTTTTTTTTTAATTTTCTCTCAGAATCCATTCCATTCCATTTTTGGTGGAGAAATCATTTTTGAATCGAAAATCCAACTATATGTTTAAAAATTTAACTATTCTGTTGTAAATTCGATTGTGTTTTTTTTATTGTTTAAAACATTTTTCAGTTGAAAATTTATTTCTTTCATCGAAAATTAAACTATTTTCAAATAACTATTTTGGTTGATAATTTAACTGTTCTATTGAAAATGTGATTTTTTTCTTGTTAAAAAAATATTTTCTTATGCTAAAAATTTAACTACAACGTTTTTAGTTGAATATCTTTTGGTAGAAAATTGACCTTTCTCAGTCCAAAATTCTTATTTTTTGGTAGAAAATTATTCTTCTTGTTTAAAAATTTATCTAGTTTATTCAAGAATTCATTCCTTTGGACGAAAATGCATTTTTTGGTGAAACTTCTTTTATTTTGATATAAAATGGTTAAAAGTTCATCTATTTTTTTGGAAATTAAACTATTTTGCTGAAAAATTGTTGGTTTTAAATTGATTTTTTAAACTGATAATGTAACCGTTTTTCGTTAAAAATTTATCTATTTTGTTAACAACAATTTTTGTTGTTTTAAAATAGGTTTTTGAAACTGACAATTAATCTATACCATTTTTGATTAAAAAATCATTTATTTTATTTAAAATTCGTCTTTCTTTCTAGAAATTAAATTGTTTTCTGGAAAATTTATACTTCTTGAATAAAAATTACATTTTTCGGTTGAATCATCAACTGTAAATATTTTTTGGTTGTAAAGTCGTTTTGTTGTAAATGCAACTATATTGTTAAAAATTAAAATTATAATTCTTGGGTGGAAAATTCAATTATTCACTTAAAATTGAACTGCTTCGTAAAAAAATTAATTTTTTCTTATAAAGGATTCATAATTATAGTAGGAAATTCAACTATTTGCCTTTAAATAGGGTTAAAAATTCCGTTTTTTTGTAGACAATACTCTTTCTCACTTTAAAATTAAAAAATTTCGTTGAAAGTTCATGTACTTTGTTAAAAATTGACCTAGTTTGGTTGAAAATGTATCATTTTTTGTCAAAAATGTAATTGTTTTGTTGCAGTTTCAACTGTACATCTTCTTGGGTTTAAAAGTTGATTATTTCACTAAGATTTGAACTACTTTGTAAAAAAATAAGTTTTCTTCCAAAAAGGTTTTTTTAGTTATGGTAGAATTTTTCACTATTTGGTTGAAAGTGTAACTCTTTGATTGAAATCTCCTATTTTTCGCTTAAAAAATTCAACTTTTTGCAGATAATTCGTCTTTTTGACTTTAAAATGAAATAATTTCGTTAAAAATTCATGTATTTTCTTTAAAATTTGTTTTTTTTTTTTGTAGATCATTAATTTTCTTGGTCGAAAATTCATCTGATTGGTTGACAATTTAACAACTTTGTTGAAAATTAATTTTTTCTGTTAACAATTATTTATCTGTATCGGAAAATGTAACTATTATAGGATTGATTAAAAATTAATCGTATATAGTGGTTAAGGTGGAAAATCGTTTTTTTTATAGAAAATTAATCTTCTTGGTCAAAAATTCACCTTTTCCCTTGAAAACTTAACAATTCTGTTGAAAATTCGTTTTTTTTTGTTCAATTCAATTTTTTATCACAGTTTTTATCTGGAAATTGAAATATTCCATTTTTGGTTGAAACTATTAAAAACTATACAAATTTAAATAAAATGGTTCAAAATAGACAGCCTTGAATTGTTAAATTTGTAATGAGCTAAATTTTAAGTTTGAACGCTACAATTTGAATTTAAAAAAAGATTCAAAATTAATTTAAAATTTGAAATTATTTCAAA
>NC_046659.1:23659021-23661387 GCF_010883055.1 Belonocnema kinseyi | reverse complement strand
AGGGAGCTCTTCTTAATATTTTGACACCAAAATCATGTCGATACACCTTACCGACTGCGAGTAAAGCCACCCACGCTTTAACTTGACAGACTGTATATATTATTGATGATAATATTATAATCATGTTATAATAGTCTTATTTATACCCTCATCCGCATTTGAAAGAAACTAAGAAATTGGCGGTTTTGGAATTCTTGTGTTTGCATAAAAACTCTATTATTTCATTGAGAAAGTAATTATTTTGTTGAAAATGCAACCATTTTGTGAAGAAGGCCTCTTTTCTATCAAAATTTCAACTACTTCGTTCAAAAATCATGCATTTTGTTAAAAATTCGTCTTTCTTTGTATAAATTAAATTGTTTTATGGAAAATTAATACTTTTAAATTAAAAATTACATTTTTTGGTTGAATGATCAACAATAAATATTTTCTGGTTGCAAAGTCGTTTTGTTGTAAATGCAAGTGTATTGTTAAAAATTAAAATCATAATTTTTAAGTGGAAAATTCGATTATTCACTTAAAGTTGAAATACTTAGTAAAAAAATTAATTTGTTCTTATTAAGGATTCATAATTATAGTTGAAAATTCAACTATTTGCCTTTAAATTGGGTTAAAAATTCAGCTTTTTTGTAGATAATACTCTTTTTAACTTTAAAATTAAATAATTTCGTTGAAAGTTCATGTATTTTGTTGGAAATTGACCTTGTATGGTAGAAATTTACTCTTTTTAATTGAAAATCTATCGTTTTTTGTCAAAAATGCAATTGTTTGGTTGAAATATCAACTTTACATCTTCTTGGGTTTAAAAGTCGATAATTTCACTAAGAGTTGAACTACTTTGTAAAAAAGTAAGTTTCTTTTTCAACAAGGTTTTTTAATTATGGCTGAAAATTTAACTATTTCGTGGAAAGTTTAACTCTTTGATTGAAATCTCATATTTTTCGCTTAAAAAATTCAACTTTTTGTAGATAATTCGTCATTTTGACTTTAAAAGGAAATAATTTCGTTGAAGATTCATGTATTTTGCCTAAAATTTTTTTTTTTTGTAGATCATTAATGTTTATGGTCGAAAATTCATCTGTTTGGTTGACGATTTGAAAACTATGCTGAAAATTAATTTTTTTCTGTTAAACATTATTCACTTTTATCTGAAAATGTAACTATTATACGATTAATTAAAAATTAATCGTATATATTGGTTAATTTGGAAAATCCTTTTTTTGATAGAACATTAATCTTCTTGGTCAAAAATTCACCTTTTCCCTTGAAAATTTAACAATTTTGCTAAAACATAGGTTTTTTCCTTGCTCAATTCAATTTTTTATCACAGTCTTTATCTGGAAATTGAACTATTCCATTTTTGGTTGAAACTTTATCCTGTACATTGTAGTAGTTAAAAAAACAATTATTTGATAGAAAATTAATTTATTTGTTTTCGATTATGATTTTTTTTAATTCAAAGAATTTTAAAATAAAATTCTCTAAATTTAATTTAAGGTATTAAAAATTGAAAAATAATCGATTTTACAAGATGATTCTGAATCCGTTCAAAATTAAAGAATTAATAGATATTAGTTTATAAAATTATTTTCAATTATGACTTCAAATATTATTTCAGTCTACACAAATTTTATTTTTAACCCATTCAATTTGAAACTTTCTAATTAGAAAAAGAAAATTTCGTTAATTATCAGCAATATTTGATAGTTCATTTAAAACAATCCATTACAAACAACTGTTAAAAACCACACAAATTTGAACAGAATGGTTCTAAATAGAAAGCCTTGAAGTGTTAAATTTGTAATGAGCTAGATTTTAAGTTTAAACACTACAATTTTAATTTTACAAAAAGGTTTAGATTTTAAAAAGAATTAATTTAAAACTTGAAATTATTTCAAATAATTTGAAACACGATGTAGATTTTATAAGATTAAAAAAAAATTAAGCTTTTTGGGAATTGTAAAATATTTGAAAAGAATAACAAAAATGGTTGTAATTGTTAAGAAAACTGAAAATGATTTTTTCAACCCAAAAGTTTATTTTTTAGCAAAATAAATTAATTTTCTGTAAAATAATTGGTGTTTTAACTAACACAATGTACAGGATAAAGTTTCAACCAAAAATGTAATAGTTCAATATCCAGATAAAAACGATTAATTTTTAATCAATCCTAGAAAAGTTACATTTTCAGATTAACATAAATAATTTTTAACCGAACAAAAATAAATTTTCAACAAAGTTGTTAAATGATACATTTTCAAGCAAAAATATTAAATTTCTACCAAACAAGGTCAATTTCCAAAAAAATACACAAACTTTCAACGAAATTATTTAATTTTAAAGTGAAAAAGAGTATTATCTACAAA
>NC_046659.1:23654953-23658921 GCF_010883055.1 Belonocnema kinseyi | reverse complement strand
GGCTGAAATTTTACCGCGATTTCGCTGGAAGCGGGTGCGATTTTTCAGATTAGCACCCGCTCCCGGCGAAATCCTGCGGTTGTCCTTATGACAAATTTTTAAATATATATATATATATATATAATAGTATTAATATTTACATAATTTATATTTTATACTTGAAATAACGTAACCTCAAAATATACGCATATAAAGAGGCGGGCGAAGTATTAAAATCATGAGAATCGCCAGCATCGAAATCAGGAAATATTAAAATCCGAATTTGTTCATTTTATTTCAAAGCAGATAGACATATAAATAGAACCGCCGAAGTGTTCGGAGCGGCAGTCGTGCACCTTCGAGTTTTCAAATTCAGAAGAGGAGAAATGGGTTGCGCGCGCAACCTAGTCATGTACATCGTCTCCTACTATATTCACACCGACATAGATCTGGAATAGTATCGGACCACGACTCATTTCAGATCTAGGATCACTGGTACCGCTCTCGCCGGTTATAGTGGTAGCGCTGAGTGTTGTCGCTGATGCCTGACCCTGGGCAGCTGGAACTTGAACACCGGTTTGATTAGTGGCCTGCTGATTCTGTCCCCGTAGATTCCGCGGAATCATTACGCCGCACAGTGGTCAAAATCTCCAAAAGGCTGGCCATAATTTATTATGTCATCATTTTGGGATGAATTTTCTTACTCTGGGGGTTTTTTTTGGATCGCTGATTATGAATCTGATATTGCTTTTTGAAAAAAATGGCGGTTAGAAAATGGCGGAGGATTCTAACAAATTAAAAGTTTTTAATGAAAAAAAGACCACTTAGAGGTTTTCGGATTCGCTGATTATGAATCTGATATTGGTTAAAAAAAAAAAAAATAGCGAAAGATTCTCACAAATTTTTTTTTTTTTGATGAAGAAAAAGATCACTTAGAGGTTTTCGGTTTCGCTGATTAATTATCTGATACTGGTTTTTGAAAACAAAATGGCGGAAGATTCTCTCCAATTTTAATAATTTGTTATGAAAAGAAGGATCACTTAGAGGTTTCGGGTTCGCTGATTACGAATCTGATATTGAATTGGAAAAACATCGCGGATATAAAATGGCAGGGATTTTCACAAATTTTGATTTTTTTATAACAAAGATGATTACGAAGGAATTTTTGAGGTCACGGATTATGAATCTGATATTTAAAAAAATGGCTGATACCAAATGGTGTGTAATTTTTATGAATTTTGATTTCTTTACAACAAAATTGCTTCCTCAAAGGTTTTTGGGGTCGCGGATTACGAATATAATATTAGTCTCACAAAAGAAATGGCGGAAGGTTCCCACTAATATTCAGTTGGTTAACAAAAACCATTAATCAGGGGTTATTGGACTTTGTGGGTATGAATTTATCCTTATTGTCGTGAGGCAAGAAGTGCAGATGTGGGAATGGCATGCAATTTACACTACAGAAAATTAGATCGTATATTAGAAAATCAAAATCAAATCAACGTTCGATAAGAACGTGGCAGTTTTTAGCATTCTCAAAAATTTTTCCTTTGACTAATTCGAAGAATTCCTTTCGGGTAAACAAATTCGCTGTTTTGTATCTCGATGATCAGTATCTGGAAAAGTAACGGTTTTAAAATTTCATGAGAGTTATGTTATATCACTAAAAATTCTTCTACATATAAAATAATCACAATATTTTATAATATTTGAAATTACTTGATGAAATAACGTTATTAATATCAGATTATTTGCTATCATTATATCTCATATATCACTAAATCTTTATTTAATAGTATAAAATATGACACATTTTGTTTGAATATTAAGTAGATATTTTGTTGTCGTTTAAACAATAGGATTCTTTGATGAACAGATGTATGTTTATACCTTTATTTGAAGCTAATATAACAGTGAAATAACAAAAGTTTACGATGTTACGGTATGAATAACGTACACTGTTCAAGGAGCGTTTCAGAGTGCACCTGTAAAATTTATCTGAAATAATGTCACAAGCCCAAACGGGCAACTTTGGGCAGCTAATTTTCAAATATGTTTCACGTGAATGTGTAATTTTCCATTGCGAATTGAAAACAGGGCCCGATCTAGCAACACTTTTTTCTAAACCCTATTTTCATCAACGTGAATTAATGTAAGAATTCAAAAACCGAAGTAAATTGTTTATTAATTTTTTACTTTTATCTTTGTCATATCTATTTATGTTAGGCTGTTTTTTCAAGTCCTTTCATTCACTAGTTAATCCATGTTGTTTCGCTGGAATTGATCCCTCCCTTGAAAACCAATGCACGTTTAAAAAACTGCTTATATCACTCGCGAAGTGCACGCGTTTTGATGCGTTCGACGTGTGTAAACAAGAAAGGAAGAAACAGGCTCAGGCGAGCACGTGTCCTTAGATATCGTTCCCAAACGATGCTAGGGGTACCACCGCACTTACTTGAATCCTTAATGTACTTTTAAAAAAAAAATTTCGCACGATGGCCAGCTTTTTGGGGATTTTGACCACTGTGCGCCGTGTCGGTTTTCGTTCGCCCTCTGCGTCCTGTTTTCTATGCTAGTGATCCCAGATCTGAAACGATACGTGGTCCAATACTATCGCAGGTCTATTTCCGTGTAAATATAGTAGGAGACGATGTAAATGACTAGGTTGCGCGCGCAACCTATTTCTCCTCTTCTGAATTTGAAAACTTGAAGGTGCACGATTGCCGGTCGGAACACTCTGGCGGTTCTATTTATATCTCTGACTGCTTTGAAATAAAATGAAAAGATTGGGATTTTAATATTTCCAGATTTCGATGGTGGCGATTCTCATGATTTGAATACTTCGCGCGTCTCTTTATATGCGTATATTTTGAGGTTACCTTATTTCAAGTATAAAATATAAATTATATAAATAATAATACTTTTATGTATATATATTATTAATGATAATATTTAAATTATGTTATATTATAATAGTCTTATTTATATCTTGATCCGCATTTGAAAGAAATTAAAGAAATTGGCGATTTTGGAATTCATCTCGTTTGGATAAGAACTCAATTATTTGATTGAAAAATTAATTATTTTGTTGAAAATGTAACTATTTTGTAAAAAAAAAGTCATCTTTTCTATCAAAAGTTCAAATATCTTGTTAACATTTTTATTTCTTTTTTATTTGAAGGTTCATCTCTTTCATTGAAAATACATTTTTGAAACTGACAATTAATGTACACCATTTTTGGTTAAAAAATCATGTATTTTGTTAAAAATTCGTCTTTTTTTGTATTCATTATCATTTATCATTATTTTTATGGAAAATTTATACTTTTTGACTAAAAATTACATTTTTCGATTGAATTATCACCTGTAAATATTTTTTGGTTTCAAAGTAGTTCTGTTGTAAATACAACTATATTGTTAAAAATTAAAATCATAATTTTTGGGTGGAAAATCCGATTATTCACTTAAATTTAAACTACTTAGTAATAAAATCAATTTTTTCTTATTAAGTATTCATAATTATAGATGAAAATTAATTTGCTTTCAAATTAACTTTATTGTTAAAAATTTTACTGTTTTGTAAAAAATCGATCTTTTCATAATCATCATCATAATTTTTAAGTGGAAAATTCGATTATTCACTTAAAGTTGAAATACTTCGTAAAAAAATTAATTTTTTCTTATAAAGGATTCATAATTATAGTAGGAAATTCAACTATTTGCCTTTAAATAGGGTTAAAAATTCAGTTTTTTTGTAGACAATACTCTTTTTCACTTTAAAATTAAAAAATTTCGTTGGAAGTTCGTGTATTTTGTTGGAAATTGACCTTGTTCGTTAGAAATTTAATCCTTTTGGTTAAAAATGTATCATTTTTTCTCAAAAATGAGGTGTGGAGGTGAGAGATCTAATTGTGGGATCGTGAGATTGTAAAGGGGAGGTAGATATTTTGGAGGATTGAGACAGATTTGTGTGGAAGTTTGTTTGGAGA
>NC_046659.1:23653837-23654853 GCF_010883055.1 Belonocnema kinseyi | reverse complement strand
AAATATTAAATTTCTACCAAACAAGGTCAATTTCCAAAAAAATACACAAACTTTCAACGAAATTATTTAATTTTAAAGTGAAAAAGAGTATTATCTACAAAAGCTGAATTTTTAATCCAAAAATATGATTTGTCAACCAAAATTTTAATTGTCGACCAAATAGTTGAACTTTCTATCAAATTGTTGACTTTTAACGCCAAAAAGATGCATCTTTTACAAAACAGTAAAATTTTTAACAAAAAAGTTAATTTGAAAGCAAATAGTTGAATTTTCAACTATAATTATGAATCCTTAATAAGAAAAAATTATTTGTATTCTTAGTACTTCAATGTCTTTTTGACATTAAAATTAAATAATTTCGTTGAAAATTCATGTATTTTGTATAAGATTTGTCTTTTTTGTAGATCATAATTTTCTTGGTCGAAAATTCAGCTTATTGTTTGACAATTTAACAACTTTGTTGAAAATTTACTTTTTTGTTTAAAAATAATTTTTTTATCTGAAAATGTAACTATTCCATTTTTGGTTTCAACTTTATCTTGTACATTGTATTAGTTAAAATACCAATTATTTTATAGAAAATAAATTTATTTTCCTAAAATGTTAACTTTTGTGTTGAAAATTGATATATTTTGTTAATTAGATTTTTCCCCTAAAATTAAAAAAACTGCAAAATAAAAAAATTGTCTTAAAATCGTCCTGATTCTTTTTTTTTTCTTTTTTTTAAATAATTTTTAAAATAATTTTTAAAATATTTTCAAATACTCACTTAAAACTAATTTTTCAAAATAAAAAATCATTTTCAATTTTCTCAACAATCACAACAATTTTTGTTATTCTTTTTAAATATTTTACAATTCTCAAAGAGCTTAATTTTTTTTTAATCTGCGAAGATCTACATCGTGTTTTAAATTATTTGAAATAATTTCAAATTTTAAATTAATTTTGAATCTTTTTTTAAATTCAAATTGTAGCGTTCAAACTTAAAATTTAGCTCATTACAAATTTAACAATTC
>NC_046659.1:23652611-23653737 GCF_010883055.1 Belonocnema kinseyi | reverse complement strand
AAGGATAAGATTGTAAAAAATATATAGATGTAAACGGAAAGATTGTAAGGAATGGAAGTCATGTAAACCCTTAGGGGACACATTATGAATAAAGAACTACTTAGTAATAAAATCAATTTTTTCTTATTAAGTATACATAATTATAGATGAAAATTAATTTGCTTTCAAATTAACTTTATTGTTAAAAATTTTACTGTTTTGTAAAAAATCGATCTTTTCATAATCATCATCATAATTTTTAAGTGGAAAATTCGATTATTCACTTAAAGTTGAAATACTTCGTAAAAAAATTAATTTTTTCTTATAAAGGATTCATAATTATAGTAGGAAATTCAACTATTTGCCTTTAAATAGGGTTAAAAATTCAGTTTTTTTGTAGACAATACTCTTTTTCACTTTAAAATTAAAAAATTTCGTTGGAAGTTCGTGTATTTTGTTGGAAATTGACCTTGTTCGGTAGAAATTTAATCCTTTTGGTTAAAAATGTATCATTTTTTCTCAAAAATGCAATTTTTTGGTTGAAATATCAACTGTACATCTTCTTGAGTTTAAAAGTTGATTATTTCACTAAGAGTTGAACTACTTTGTAAAAAAAATACGTGTTTTTTCAACAAGTTTTTTTAATTATGGTAGAATTTTTAACTATTTGGTTGAAAGTTTAACTCTTTGATTGAAAACACCTATTTTTCGCTTAAAAAATTCAACTTTTTGCAGATCATTCGTCCTTTTGACTTTAAAATGAAATAATTTCGTTAAATATTCATGTATTTTGTTTAAAATTTGTCTTATTTGTAGATCATTAATTTTCTTGGTCGAAAATTCATCTGATTGGTTGACAATTTAAGAACTTTGTTGAAAATTAATTTTTTCTGTTAAAAATTATTTATCTGTATCGAAAAATGTAACTATTATAGGATTGATTAAAAATTAATCGTTTTTATCTGCAAATTGAACTATTCCATTTTTGGTTGAAACTGTTAAAAACTATACAAATTTAAATAGAATGTTTCAAAATAGAAAGCCATGAATTGTTAAATTTGTAATGAGCTAAATTTTAAGTTTGAACGCTACAATTTGAATTTAAAAAAAGATTCAAAATTAATTTAAAATTTGAAATTATTTCAAA
>NC_046659.1:23650250-23652511 GCF_010883055.1 Belonocnema kinseyi | reverse complement strand
TTTGTAGATAATACTCTTTTTCACTTTAAAATTAAATAATTTCGTTGAAAGTTTGTGTATTTTTTTGGAAATTGACCTTGTTTGGTAGAAATTTAATATTTTGCTTGAAAATGTATCATTTAACAACTTTGTTGAAAATTTATTTTTTTTCGGTTAAAAATTATTTATTTTAATCTGAAAATGTAACTTTTCTAGGATTGATTAAAAATTAAATGTTTTTATCTGGAAATTGAACTATTACATTTTTGGGTAAAACTTTATCCTGTACATTGTGTTAGTTAAAACACCAATTATTTTACAGAAATTTAATTTATTTTGCTAAAAAATAAACTTTTAGGTTAAAAAAATCATTTTCAGTTTTCTTAACAATTACAACCATTTTTGTTATTCTTTTCAAATATTTTACAATTCCCAAAAAGCTTAATTTTTTTTAATCTTATAAAATCTACATCGTGTTTCAAATTATTTGAAATAATTTCAAGTTTTAAATTAATTCTTTTTAAAATCTTAATCTTTTTAAAAAATTAAAATTGTAGTGTTTAAACTTAAAATTTAGCTCATTACAAATTTAACACTTCAAGGCTTTCTATTTCTAACCATTCTGTTCAAATTTGTGTGGTTTTTAACAGTTGTTTGTAATGGATTGTTTTAAATGAACTGTCAAAGATTGCTGAAAAATAACGAAATCTTCTTTTTTTAATTAAAAAATTTCAAATTGAATGGGTTAAAAATGAAATTTGTGTAGACTGAAATAATATTTGAAGTCATAATTGAAAATAATTTTATAAACTAATATCTCTTAATTCTTTAATTTTGAACGGATTCAGAATCATCTTGTAAAATCGATTATTTTTCAATTTTTAATACCTTAAATTAAATTTAAAGCATTTTATTTTTAAATTCTTTCAATTAAAAAAAATTATCATAATCGAAAACAAATAAATTAATTTTCTATCAAATAATTGTTGTTTTAACTACTACAATGTACAGGATAAAGTTTCAACCAAAAATGAAATAGTTCAATTTCCAGATAAAAACTGTGATAAAAAATTGAATTCAACAAGGAAAAAAACCTATTTATTAACAAAATTGTTAAATTTTCAAGGGCAAGGGTGAATTTTTGACCAAGAAGATTAAGGTTCTATCAAAAAAAGGATTTCCCAAAATAACCAATATATACGATTAATTTTTAATTAATCCTGTAATAGTTACATTTTCAGATAAAGGTGAATAATTTTTAACAGAAAAAAATTAATTTTCATCATAGTTGTTAAATCGTCAACGAATTAGATGAATTTTCGACCATGAACATTAATGATCTACAGAAAAGGAAAAATTTTAAACAAAATACATGAATTTTCAACGAAATTATTTCATTTTAAAGTAAAAATGACGAATTATCTACAAAAAGTTGAATTTTTAAGCGAAAAATATGAGATTTCAATCAAAGAGTTAAACTTTCCACCAAATAGTTAAATTTTTAGCTATAATTAAAAAACCTTGTTGAAAAAAGCTTATTTTTTTACAAAGTAGTTCAACTCTTAGTGAAATAATCGACTTTTAAACTCAAGAAGATGTACAGTTGATTTTCAACAAAACAATTGCATTTTTGACAAAAAACGATACATTTTCAACTAAAAAGATTAAATTTCTACCAAACAAGGTCAATTTCCAACAAAGTACATGAACGTTCAACGAAATTATTTAATTTTAAAGTCAAAAAGAGCATTATCTTTAAAAAAGCTGAATTTTTAATCCAATTTAAAGGCAAATAGTTGAATTTTCAACTATAATTATGAATCCTTGATAAGAAGGAATTAATTTTTTTACTAAGTAGTTCAACTTTAAGTGAATAATCGAATTTTCCACTTAAAAATTATGATTTTAATTTTTAACAATACACTTGCATTTACAACAAAACGACTTTGCAACCAAAAAATATTTATTGTTGATAATTCAACCAAAAAATGTAATTTTTAATCAAAAAGTATAAATTTTCCATAAAACAATTTAACTTCTACAAAGAGAGACGAATTTTTAACAAAATACATGATTTTTCAACAAAGTAGTTGAAATTTTGATTGAAAAGAGGACTTTTTTTACAAAATGGTTACATTTTCAACAAAATAATTAATTTTTTAATGAAATAATAGAGTTTTTATCCAAAAACATGAATTCCAAAATCGTTAATGTCTTTAGTTTCTTTCAAATGCGGATCAGGGTATAAATAAGACTATTATAACATGATTATAATATTATCA
>NC_046659.1:23631066-23650150 GCF_010883055.1 Belonocnema kinseyi | reverse complement strand
ATATTTTATACTTGAAATAACGTAACCTCAAAGTATACGCATATAAAGAGGCGCGCTAAGAATTCAAATCATGAGAATCGCCAGCATCGAAATCTGGAAATATTAAAATCCGAATTAGTTCATTTTATTTCAAAGCAGATAGAGATATAAATCGAACCGCCGAAATGTTCCGAACGGCAATCGTGCACCTTCGAGTTTTCAAATTCAGAAGAGGAGAAATGGGTTGCGCGCGCAACCCAGTCATTTACATCGTTTCCTACTATGTTCACGCGAACATAGACCTTTGATAGCATTGGACCACGTCTCGTTTCAGATCTGGGATCATTGTTCAGATCTGGGATCACTGCTCTATGGAAGCTGGCAGATGACCTATTGTCAGAGTCGTATTCATAGTCCGAGCATAAGTGGCTAAGTCAACATTTTTGTTGACTTGAGATCGTCTTAAATAAAATTTTATTTTAAAAAGGCGTACCTTTTTGTTTTAAGGGATTACTTTGTATAGAATTTTCAAAGTTTCAGAGCATCGTGAAAATTGTAATCTTACGGAAGAATGTCTTAAAGTGTATCTCTGATTACATCATGACTTAAAACCGATAAGGCGGTCTTCATGTAGGACTGTGAATACGACCCTCAGTGTCGTCTGTCTGTTGTTTACCAGCTCACACATTTCGGGATCTTACGTTTCTGTGGCAATGGTGCTCATTACTGTCGATCAATTCTCCAGGAGGTTAGCCGCCGATTTCTCGTCCTCCTGGTTGGCTAAATCGCTGGCTCGGAGCCTAACCTTAGTTTTACTCAACTAGAACCTACGTGAGTGTCTCCGAGAATCAGGTATAGAATTTCGAGCAATTCTTTAATCTTAATATTTCTTAATTTTCTAACTTATTATCTAAGATGGTTTCTGGGCATAGAGGATTTATTTAACACTCGCGATCACGTGACGTTACTCTACGGTTTGGACTTCGGCGAGATCCGGAAAAGTTTTCTATATTTTCAGAATTCTAAATTCACTAACAAAAAACTTCATTACAATATATATTATACAATCGCAATGTGGTCCTGTCGAGCGTATAAATCTCAACTTGACTCTGAACTTATTTCTAGCCTACTTTTTCTTCTAGGTGACTGTAAACAGTGTAAAAGAAGCTATTTTTGAAAATAGAAAAAAAATTAAGTAGCTTTTTTTTAAATCAAATATAATTCTTAAATTAACTTTTGCAAAACAAAATAAAGGTTCCTATATGTCGGGAACGTTTCTTTGAAACAACCTTCGATCTAGAAAACTTTCTTTATTATGTATCATATAACATCAATCGGACAGAGGAGAAACTGCTTTACATGCTCAAATGGAGCTCTCTGTGGACCAACCTAAACAAGATTTTGATACTATATAAACGATGGGAATACTGCCAGACATTTTCTCAAAAATGCAACTATTTCTGCTTTGATACTGGCATAGACACAGATATTATTGAACGCTTTTATGTTATTTTAAAATCAATTTAAAGCGGTTGTCAAATAGATGTTAAAAAAATCGAAAATTATGAAAGAGCTACAGCACGCATAATATTGTGGAATTATACCTCTGACATTAAATGCCAAGGGTTCAAGTTAGCCCTAAAGAAATGAGCTGCAATGTTAACGAAACATCGGGAAAAATTTCTTGTTATCAATATTTAACCTAATTATTCTAAACCATTTTTATAAAAAACTTTTATTAGTGTTTTTTCGCATAAAAAAAAATGGTTTTCTTTACGCTAGTTGCTAACACTTTTTATCAAAGTCATAATTTGTAACAAAAAATTATCAAAAGTTACAATTACTGTTTTTAAAAATATTTTTATTAATACATTCCTTGTAAATGAGTTCTTCTCATAGTTAAATACATTTTTCTAAGCTTAAGGGTTTCACAATTCTCTTTAAAGCCATTTATATACGTCAAGCTTTATGAAACATGAACAATATAGATTGGTAATGACAATTTAATTAAAAAATTTTCCCATTCGGCCATTTATCCGACAATAAACTGACAGTGATTCTAAAATTGGATGTAGGACAATAAATAATTATTTGCGTAATTTTTAATAACAATTTCTGTATCAAACTGTCTATAACAATAATTATTCTGATAATCTTGATTGTATTATTATGAACCATTTTCGTGAAAGATGATTTAAAGTAAAACAGTACGGTATTCTCAATGAGGTACTGAGCATCAATTCACGGCCGATAGATACATTACCGACTGTTAAAAAATTAATATCCTATAGTCCTATAGTTGAAAGGTGGTCTCAGTTTGCCATAGAGAGATAGAAAAGTGAAACTGGCATGTTCGAGCTCGCATTCTAGGTATCTGTTTACATTATTGGATGTAAACATTCCTAGCGATTAAGTTACAGCGATCGTGCCGAATTCGAGTGGAGCTCATTTATGGCTTTTAGAATATATTTAATCTTCAAACAGTTTAATTATTAAAACAGTTTTCATAAATGGCTCTTCTTTAAAGAATAAGTTTAATTCATTATGTCGCATGGTAAATTTACAAGAACTATTAATTATTTAAACAATTTTCAATTAAAAATTAAGAGTTTAACTTCTTTCTACGAGAGAATTTTTTCACGGAGTCAACTAACCCTTTTCTATGTTGCTTTACAAAAGAACTGATAATTATTTAAACAATTTTATTTTAAAAATTAAGAGTTTGCCTTATTCTCCACAAGAAATTTCTTTACGGAGTCAACTAAGAAAGTCTATCCGCTGACTCTGTTGTATGTTTATTTGCAAATTTACAAGAACTGTTAATTATTTAAACAATTTTAATTAAAAAATTAAGTGTTTGCCCTTTTTTCTAGGAGCCAATTTGTTCATGGAGTCAGCTAACTCTTTTCAATGTTGCTTTGCAAATTTATAAGAACTAATAATTATTTGAACAATTTCGATGAAAAAACTAAAAGTGACTTTTTTTTCTACGAGTACTGCAAGTAAATTTGTTTACGGAGTCAACTAAGAATGTCTATTTTAGAAATAGAAAGAGCAAAATAAATTACGTTTGGAGGATGAACGGACAAAAAGTGGAAATTGTGGAGGAGTTCTGTTACCTAGGTTTTTGGTTTCAGGCAGAAGGAGGAAACGAGCTGCAGGTGAAGAAAAGAATTGAATGTGCGAGTAAAGTAATGGGGCAAGTATGGGGTATAGGTAAGAGAAGGTTCAAGAACGATTGGAGAATGAGGATCTGGTCGTTTGATGCGTTGGTGTGGGCGGTGTTGTGTTATGGTGCAGAGATCTGGGGATGGAAGGAACATAGGAAAGTAGAGAGTATGCATGAGCGATTCCTGAGGTGGGTAATGGGGGTTAGCTGGAGTTGCCCAGGGTATATGTTAAAAGAAGAGTTAGGAAGAGAAAATATGGTTACTAGACAAATTAAGAGAGCATGGAGGTTTGAAGAGAAGCTAAAAAGGGGAGAGGGAAGTAAAATTGCACAAGCATGTTTCGGTGAAATTCGGAACAATGAAGCGAGAGGTAATGTGGGAAATTGAAAATGGGAGGTAGAAAGGAGAAAAATGAGAAGGGTGTGTAATATTCGTGAAGGGGTTATGGAGTGGCAGGACATAGGAGTTAGAGCTATTGGTTAAACAAGAAGAAGAGAGACTCCACGAGTCAATTTGTTTACGGAGTCAACTAAGAAAGTCTATCCTTTGACTCTGTTGTACGTTGATTTGAAAATTTACAAGAACTGTTAATTATTTAAATAATTTTAATTTAAAAAATAAGTGTTTGCCCTTTTTTCTAGGAGCCAATTTGTTTACGGAGTCGACTAAGAATGTCTATCCGGTGACTCTTTTCTATATTGCTTTTCAAATTTACAAAAACTATTAATTATTCAAACAATTTTACTTCAAAAATTTAAAGTTTGGCCTTTTTCCTACGATTCAATTTGTTTTCGAAGTCAACTAAGAGTGTCTACCCAATGACTTTTTTCTATATTGCTTTGTAGATTTACAAGAACTGTTAATTATTTACACAATTTTAATTAAAAAAGAACTATTAATTATGTACATAATTTTAATTAAAAAATTAAGACTTTACACTTTTTGTACAAGTCAATTTGTTTACGGAGTCAACTAAGAATGTCTATCTGATGAGATATTTCTATATTGCTTTGCAAATTTGCAAGAACTTTCAATTATTTAAACAATTTTAATTGAAAAATTAAGAGTTTGCCCTTTTTTCTACAAGTCAGTTTGTTTACGCAGTTAACTAAGAATATATATTTTTTATTCTTTTGATTTTTAATTCTTTTGTTTTTTCTTTGCAACTTTACAAACATTATTAATTATTTAAACAATTTTACATTAAAAATCTCAAGTTTGGCCTTTATCCTACGAATCAATTTGTTCTCGAAGTGAACTAAGAGTGTCTATCCGATGACTCTTTTCTAAATTTCTTTTTAAATTTACTAGAACTATTAATTATTTAAACAATTTTAATTTACAAATAAAAAGTTTGGCCTTTGTCCTTCGAATCAATTTATTTTTAAAGTCAACTAAGAGTGTCTATCCGATGATTCTTTTCTAGGTTGCTTTGTAAATTCACAAGAACTATTAATTATTTAAACAATTTTAATAACAAGATTGAGAGTTTTTGATTTTTTTCTATAAGTAAATTTGTTTCTGAAGTTAAATAAGCATGTATATTTTCTATTTTTTTGCTTTTTTTATTCTTTTATTTTTGCTTTGTGAATTTCCAAAATCACTATTACTTATTGAAACAATTTTCCTTAAAAAATTTAAAGTTTGGCCTTTATCCTGCGAATCAATTTGTTTTCAAACTAAACTAAGAATGTCTATCCGATGACTTATTTCTATGTTTCTTTGTAAATTTACAAGAACTGTTAATTATTGAAAGATTTTCAATTGAAAAATTAATAGTTTGCCTTTTTGTACAAGTCAATTTGTTTAAGGTGTCGACTAAGAATGTCTATCCGGTGACTCTTTTCTACATTGCTTTGCAAATTTACGAGAACTATTATTTATTTAAACCATTTTATTTTAAAAATTAAGAGTTGGACGTTTATCCTACGCGTTAATTTGTTTTCGAAATCAACTAGGAATGTCCATTCGATGACTCTTTTCTATGTTTCTTTGTAAATTTACAAGAACTGTTAATTATTGAAAGATTTTCAATTGAAAAATTAAGAGTTTGCTTTTCTTTCTACGAGTAGGCTTCACTTTTTACGATAATTATCTAAAAATATCTTTTCGATGATTTTATTTCTCTGATGCTTCAAAAATCTACAACTATTAATTGTTTAAAAAAGGTTTATCAACATATTTATAACTTGGCTATTTTTCAAGGAAGAGGCAGCATTTGTTTACGGAATGAACTAAGAATGTCTTTCGATTATCATTTTGCACGTTACTTTGTAAATATATAATAATTATTAATCATTCAAACAATTTTCATAAATATATTGAGAGTTAGGGTATTATTCAAATTTGTTTATGAAGTTAACTAAGATTATCTTTTTGATGACTCTTTTCTATGTTATTTGTTAAATTGACCAGAATTATTGATTATTAATTATTGAAAGAAGTTTCATAAAAAGTTTAGAATTTGGCTATTTTTCAACGAATAGGGTTAGATTTTTTACTAAGGTTTAGTCACAATGCAGCCAAATACGAGTTTGCTCGAAGTACTCGCATTTGCCTGAACATTTGGTCAGAGGAGAGGAAAACTGCAGGAAACCACCTCCCTAGTTTAGTCGGGTTTCCAAAATTCGAGTACACAACTCAGTCTTTCTTCGTATATGGTACCTATGCGAAGTATGCATAAATAAAAGTTATTAAAGTAAAAATGATTATCGAGGTATTTTCCTAAAATTAATTTCCAAATAGAATAATTACAAATAAATTAGTGGGCCCGCGCATAAGAGCTACTACTTAGTATTTAATGAAAGTACTCACTAATTTTACAGAGACGCTGTCTGATAATGGTAGCTATTTACTCTCGATTAGTAGGATAGCTTTATAATATACACTGAAAAAAATTTGCATTGAATCAAGGAGGCTAGTTTACTTGGCTGATTTTACTTGAAAGAAGCAACTATTTTCTTTTTTCAAGGGACCGATTTTCTTGAATCAAGAAAATAATAGAATCAGGACAACTATTTGAATCAAGAATATATTTACTTTAAGCAAAAAACTATTGAGTTAAATTGTTCCATTATACTTATTTGCGTCAAGTTTAATAAAATATTGAATTAGGAATATTATATTCTCATGATAAGTAACTAAAACTCTAACGAAATGTTTCTTAATCCAAGTAAATTCATCTACTTATTATGACTACTATCTTAATTGAAACAAAATGTTCATGTTCTTGAGACGAGAAAATGAATGTATGCAGCGAAGAAATAATTTGTCTTAGAATAATGCTTGAATATTTTCCTTCAAATAATTATTAATTTGAAACGAATGTCAGATTTACTCCGAAGATACCTGTGTTATCAAGATAGAATCACATCAGTTTTTTCAACATAAGAACTGTAGACTTGATACGATAGACATCGCACACATACTATGAAAATTAATATATTGGTCTGAATTAATTTTCTTCTTACTGCATAAGTATCTTATTAAATATCGAGGCGTCCTAATGGTAGGATGCCAACGCACGCGACACGACTTGACGGTACTTATCCAAAAATTAAAACCATAAAAAACTAACCGAGAAGTTAGCGCTAGGAAGTATTGCTCGCGTATTTTTGATTAATTATCATCTAGTCGATCGCGTGCGTTGACATCCTATCGTTAGGACGCCTCGATATAATAATCGACAAGTTGACATGTTATGAAGTTGGTTCTCTTCGCCGCTAACTATTATTTTGAAATTCAATAATATTTATAAAATTAAAAACATTGGTGCACATAATCAATTTTATTTATGCAAATGTATATAGGAATTTGCAACTTTGATAAACTACTCACTTTGTGCTGACACGCAAATCAAATCACTCATAAAACTATTTAAAAAATTATAAGTTTATTGAATCGGTACGTCTTTGGTGGTAAGAAATTAACAATTTTAAATAGATTTGAAAAAAGTGTTTTTAATTTTGAAATAATTATGTAAGATTTAAAAGTAATTTCGTTTTTAAAATTATGAAAAGGTCATAAATGTGTTATGCTAATTTAAACTAAATAAGTTTTAGGTAACAGATTTTTTAACTTTAGAAAAAAATCTTAACCTAGCCGAATTCTAAGAATTAATTTTTCCTTAATGTAAAACAAATTCCTTTATCAGGCAGGAATGTTTTAAATAATTTTCAATTTTATATTCTTACTTGCTATCTGAAATAGTTAATATCTTGTTTTATATTTTTATGTTATTAATCGGCAATGCAATGCTACCCGTGTACT
Organism: Belonocnema kinseyi; assembly: GCF_010883055.1. Taxonomy (NCBI): domain Eukaryota; kingdom Metazoa; phylum Arthropoda; class Insecta; order Hymenoptera; family Cynipidae; genus Belonocnema; species Belonocnema kinseyi. The sequence goes on along the minus strand of NC_046659.1, from coordinate 23,642,732 downwards.
GTAGCGCGCATATAATGTTGCTATTTTACATAATTAAGTATCGATTAAAGTTTTTTCAAATAAAATTAACAGAATTAAGTTTTTCAGTCAATGAATTCAATGATCATAGAAAATTTCATTTCAACATGTCATTAATTATAGAAAATTTAATGCGCATAATATTATTATGTATATTTATAAAAACTCAATAAAAATTAAATTTTTCAGTCAAAGAATTCATCCAGCAATCACCCATATACTTACATAATTCTATTTTATTATGTAAATAATAAAAAATAAATATATGACAGCATAAAATAAAGTTCTTTGAAAAATCCTTTAAAATGCAATTATTACATTTTCTTAATAATTTAAAAAAATGTAATGCGTTTTTAAAGCAAAATATTTAAGAAAAAAGAATTCACTAACATTTTGAAAAACTGTATTAAGAATGCATTTCATTTTATAAAGGAACAATTAAAAAGTTGACAATTAAAAGTTTTTGAGAATGCAAGGAGGAAGCAAACAAATATTTTTCTGCCGACCACCGTGAGATTGCTTACCTGCAAGTTCTTGCACAGAATTCTTCTTCTTTACAGAATTCTTGTTTCTTCTGATTTCGAAGTATTTTATATTTAAAATAAAAATAAAGTATAGAGCACTTTTTTAAATAGGTAATATTTAAACTAGCGGTCAATTTTTTCTACACATTTTCAATTATTTTTTAGGAATTGTTATTTTAAATTAAAAACTGAGTTAAAAAGTATTTTAAAAGAATTTTATAAATCCAAAACTGTGCGTTTTACAAAGGTTTTTAAAAATCAGAAAATATTTATTTGTCACTCAGGTTATTAAAGCGTTTTTCAACTTAAAAGTTCTTTATTTTTTATATGCTTTAGATAGTTTTTAAGCGGATTAAATTTTTAAAGAAAAAAGTATTGAGCCCTTTGTAAAATAAGTAAAGTTCAATTATTTTTCGCATATTTTAAATTGTTTTTTTAGGAAAGCAATTCCATATTCAAATCTTTGTTAAAAAAGGTATGATAAAGGAATTCGATAAATTGAAAACTGTGCGGTTTATGAAAATTTTGGTATAGCAGAACAATATGTATTATTAATGTTATTAAAGCATTTTTGTACTTGCAACTCTTCTTCATTATTTATTACCTTTGGGTCGTTTTTAAGCGGTTTAAATATTTAAAAATAAAAAGAATTAAATACCTCGTTAAATATGTAAAACTTACTTCGCTTTTTCACATATTTTAAATTATTGTTTAAGAAAAGTTATTTTGCATTAAAAATGAGTAAAAAAGTATTATATACAATGAAAGAGTTGGATAAATTGAAAACTGCGTATTTTATGGAGAATTTTTATTTATTGTTAATTACTTTGAGATATTTTATATCATTTTTAAATAAATTAAGAAAAAAAGTATCGAGCCTTTTTTGAAATAAGGAAAATTCAATTCTAAAATTTTTCTAAATAAAAAATGGCATATTAAAGCTGAGTTCAACAACTTTTAGTTTGAAGTTGGTTGAAGCCCACCATATGACTTGGTACGACCCTGCCTCGAAATTCTTACCCAAGATTTTGTCTCCGAAATCCCAGTGATTCCATAGCGACGTCGGTAGAGCGCGCGGTTAGGGCACACGAGTTTAGTTAGTTAAGGTATAGGGTTCAATCCTCGGCGAGTGCGATTTTTCAAAGCGTCTAGGCGCGCGATTATGTGTGACTATGTTCTGCATTTGAATACATCTCTACATGAAGTAACACAATAAAGTTTTAGAATAATAAAATGCGATATTCTATCTAAGAATACATTTTCTCAGATTAAGAAAATGTACGCTTGTTCCAAGCATACCGTAGCAAGTACTTATTTATTTGGAACACACTCATATTCTATCGTCCCCATTCGAACCTGCGATTGACTTGAATGAAGTAATATTTACTTGATTCAAGAACAATTTTTTCCGTGTAGTGGCTTAGGCTCGAATATATTGCTAGAGATGCGCACTACCAACGGCCCCTTTTTTATCGACCAATGGCAATGAATCTTCATTTCCGGTCGATTGTAAAGTAGCCTGACCGAACAATAATAAACTTGCATTACAGAACCTATTCGATCGGTTAGTGGCCTAGATTCCCAGTTGCTCTACTGCTGATATATGTATATATAATTTGAAAAAAGACTTAAAAACCACCGCAGGGTCCAATTTGGAAAAAATACCATCCTTAAATGAGACCAGCTCTCAGTGGAACCGCGGTAAATCGCACGTATGACCACGCGTCAATAACCTCAGATGAGCGCAGTGATCCCAGATCTGAAACGAGATATGGTCCAATGCTATCTCAGGTCTATGTCCGTGTGAATGTAGTAGGAGACGATATAAATGACTAGGTTGAGCGCAACCCATTTCTCCTCTTCTGAATTTGAAAATTCGAAGGTGCATGATTGCCGTTCGGAAAACATCGGCGGTTCTATTTATATCTCGATCCGCTTTTAAATAAAATTTAGAAATTGGTATTTGAAGGTTTCCAGGTTTTGATGCTTCAATTTGGAGGTTATGTTTTTTTAGGTGTAGAAAATTACATTAATACTGATTCAGAATCATCTTGTAAAATCAATTATTTTTCAATGTTTAATACCTTACATTCAATTCCAAAATTTAATTTCAAAATTGTTTCAATTAAAAAAAAAATCATAATCGAATAAGTAAAAAATTGATCTGAACATCAAAAAAAAATTAAAATCGAACTTATTTTAAAGTTTTCAATAATTTCTTTAAAAAAAAAGGAAAGATGGAAAGATAATTGGATAGGCTGGATGGTGATTGGATATATTTTTCTTACAAAAAATTGTGGCCGCCCTGAAAAAAACGTGACTCATTTAAATAAATGATTTAAAAATATTTTTTTTATTTTAAACGCATTACAGTGTTATTTAGCATTGAGGTTCATTCTTTCCGAAACTTTCTCTTTTGCTTTTACTTTCGATGATTTTAGCAAAAAAGTCTTATTAACAAAATATATGAATTTTCAACCAAAAAGTTTACTTTTTAACAAAATAAATTAATTTTCAATCAAATTATTGGTGTTTTAACTAACACAATGTACAGGGTAAAGTTTCAACCAAAAATGAAATAGTTCATTTTCCAGGTAAGAACTGTGATAAAAAATTGATTTGAGCAAGAAAAAAAACGAATTTTCAACCAAATTATTAAATTTTTAAAGGAAAAGGTGATTTTTCGACCAAGAAAATTAATGATCCACAAAAAAGACACATTTTAAACAAAATATATGAATTTTCAACGAAATTATTTAATTTCAAAGTCAAAAAGATAAATTATCTACATAAACTTGAATTTTTTAAGCGAAAAATATGAGTTTTCAATCACAGTTAACTTTTCTACCAAAAAGTTGAATTTTCAACCATAATTATAAAACCTTGTTAAACAAAAAGGTAGTTTTTTTTACAAAGTAATTGAGTTCTTAGTGAAATAATCGACTTTTGAACCCAAGAAGATGTACAGTTACAACAAAACGACTTTGCAACCAAAGAATATTTACAGTTGATATTTCAACCCAAAAGTTTAATTTTCTACCAAAAAGTATACATTTTCCATAAAACAATTTAATTTCTACAAAGAAAGACGAATTTTTAACAAAATACATGATTTTCAACCAGGTCGTTAAACTTTTAACTAAAAAAGATCAATTTTTAACGAAATAGTTAAATTTTTAACCAAAAAATGGTATAGATTAATTGTTAGTTTCAAAAATTTATTTTCAACAAGACCTAAAACATATTTTCATCATAATAGTTATATTTTCCACGAAAGAGATGAACCTTCAAATAAAAATAAAAAAATTTGACCAAAGTGGTTTTTGATAGAAAAGAGGACTTTTTTACAAAATAGTTACATTTTCAACAAAACAATTAATTTTTCAACCAAATAATTGGGTAATCATTGAAACCTGGAAACATTCAAATACCAATTTCTTGATTTGATTTGAAAGCGGATCGAGGTATAAATAGAACCCCCGAAGTTTTCCGACCGGCAATCGTGCACCTTCGAGTTTTCAAATTCAGAAGAGGAGAAATGGTTTGCGTGCGCAACCCAGTTATTTATATCGTCTTCTACTATATTCACGCGGTCATAGACCTCTGATAGTATTGAACCACGTCTCGTTTCAGATCTGTGATCACTGGTTGAGCGGCCACAGGACGCAATGAAGTCGCAAGAACAGACCGCCGAAACCCTCGTGTCGCTACAGGACAAAAAGTACCCATGAGGTGACTGGCACTTCTGTTCCCTAACAAACGGCGGAGCAGGTCACCGAGACTCATGCCTTGAATTTTAACATCAGAAGTGAGAAAAGTGAATTACTCCATCTAGACGCTTCACTTCTTAAAGGCGAAGCAAAGAAAGCAGAGTTTACAATATTCCACCAACAGCTCCTTGACAAGAAAATGCACGGATACTTTCATAAATATGTACGAAACCAGTCCTTGTTGAAGGAGAAAACTTTTCCTTTTCTCAGATCAGGTCTTCATTCAGATAGAGAAGGTTTCATTTTGGCGTGAAAAAGGACGGTGTCATTTACACCTAAGTATACCGTGCATGAGTGCAACGAAATTTTATCCTGAATGGCTGTGACTGCCTAATACGTACGCATGTGTATGCGTCTGATTGTGCGGGGCCCGGTCGATACTACACATATCGGATCTACACCTGGTATGAACTCTGCACATTACGCGAAAATGTCGAGTCTACACATGCAAGTCTCCACACTTTAATCAACAATTTTTTATAAATAAATTTTTAAGATTGTACACATTAACTGTAGACATTAACTATACACATTTAAGTGTGCACGCTAAAACTCTGCACACTACCTCGAAGAAACTATGCACATTAAACTCTACATGCCCTTAATTATTTCCTACATATGCCCTACACGGTTAAATGTACACGCTATTATATTTACACATTTAACACTGCACGTTTAAAGCTTAAGTCTAATATTAATGTGTGGATACACATATTTTGTAATTATAATTGTGTTGAAATACTTGGAGAATCGGAATTTTCGCAAGCAGTACAAAAAGCCATAGGGCACCAAGTACTTAAAACGTATGTGCATCAAGGATTCAAAAATATATAATAAAGTTGAAAAAGCCCAAGGTATACTTCCCTATGTTCTGACGACATCAAACCCATGACGCAGGTGATAAAAACGCATCCTTTTAAGGGTAGCTTGATTTTAGGGGTTTCATTTTCAATAAATGAAAATTCAATTGATGCAGTGTAACAAGATCAATTTCAAATGCAAAAATAAAATTTCAGGTCGGTTCATAAAGACGATTATTATTATGAAAAATTTTAAGTGCGACAAGGAAATTTAAATCATCTAGCGCACGCGAGGTTACGAAACTCTACCCACTGCACTGGTCATTGGTGCGTGCAGCGGCAACCGCTAAAAAATAGGTTCAAATTTTCTTGGCGCGCTCGATATTTTTAAAAACATTGATCGATTTTAATAGTTCTTATAAAATTTCATTTTCGTATATTGAAGCTTATATGCTTGAGAATATTTAAGTCCTGAAACCAATCTACTTCAACCGGCCGCGCAAAAGTTTTATTTAATAATTCAAATAATTTTTAATTTGAAAAATATAGCAATGATACTCGAAACTCATTCTATTCCTTATAGCTTACTTAATTTTTTTAAATTCTCCTTGAAATTAATCGTCATCGAAATATCGTCATTAGAATTTTTACATTTTCATCAGAGAAGGAGTTAGATTTGTGTAAAATTCGACTCCCCCCTCCCATTATTCTTGTTGCATATCGACGTTTTAAAGCCTGCGTGCGCGATGAGTTTATACAAAATTAATCTATTAGATTGGCCTTTGGGATACGAACAGTTTCTCCTAATGAAGTTTTTGGATAAAAAGAAGATTGTCATAACAACTTTTTGAATTTTTTCGAAAAATTAAAATTTTGATGTAACAAAACATAAAGAAAAATAAAAAAATTCATTTTTTTATTAAAGTATGCAAGATACGACAAAAGATTAATGAGGAAAAATTGTGCACCCGAGAAAGGTCTACGAATCTATTATCATTAAATTTTTGATAGGAAACGTATTTTTCGCTTCATTCATAAAAAAAAGCATTCAAAATAGAAAAATTTAATTTATAGACAAACGACACAAGCTACAAAAAAAAAATAAAAGGCACACATTGTTTATTCAAAAAAGATCTAAAAATTTGTGCCTAAAATAACACTGAAAATAAAAAAATAAAACCTTTTGAAAAATAATGCAAGATAGGAAAACACGTAACTGACCAACAATTTTGCATTTAATAAAGCTGTATGGATTTGTATTAAACTTTTGTTTTAAGAATACATTAAAAATGGGAAAAAATAACATTTTGGAAAAACGACACAAGCTACAATAACATTTCAACTAATAAAATTTTTCACCTAAATTAATGTACAAATTTTCTTTGAAACACTTGACGCGAGGGTGCATATCATGAATTGTAACAATAGAAATTGATTAAAATGATACATTTTTATAGTAGCCAAGAGTAAAAATTAGTGAAAAGAAGGAGCAAATAATAAAATAATCATGAAAAATAAAATTTGGACATTATTTTGCAACATCTGAATAAGCCCGCCCTAGATATCATAAAGGGTGGTCCATTGTAGGTAGCATTTTCATTATGGCAGCGGGACCGCTTCACACCTTGCTAGAAACGTAGAACATTCCTAGAAGCTCCACGAGAAAAAATCAACTTGTTTTGCTCTTTGAAACATGTCATTCAAGACATATCTGTGAATCAGCGTATTTGAAATTAAGACGAATACTCTGCGCGTCAAGTTTATACAGGACGATGAAAGCAAAATACAAAATAATGAAAATAGTAGTTTTTCGTACTAATTTGTAAACAGCATTCCGCCAGGGCTTGAAAAAAATGATTTATATTCTATCATTTTGAAATGAAATCCACTAGAATTTTCCCCAAATGCTGTACATATATATAGAGGCCGTAATTTAAGTTAAGGCATTTATCTGCAGTTATCATTTTAAGTAGCGGATACGATTTAAAAAAATAGTAAAATCAGAATAAAGTACATATTTGGTGACGGACCAGGAAAGGTATTTTTCGCGGTTTATGTATAAGCTAAGGTGAAAAAGTTATATATAGTTTATATATAGTGGATAGGACAATAATATCTTTCATTTTTTTAATGAACTTTTCTATGTAAAACAAATGAAAAATAAAAGTGTTTTGTCGACTATATATAAATTATATGTGTATAACTTTTTCACCTAGAAGAGTTTTGGTGGACATGGATCTGTCTCACGTACACGGTACCCTTTCTTGCCCTGCACCCACTTCAGCTTTTAAGTAGACTCCCTATCTGTGAGGTTCCAGCAGTAGAACTCTTATACCGTGTAAAATGTCGATAATCGAACGGACCTATTTTTCTAACGTGTGGAGATAGAAAGGGAGACTCGTTTGATTTTCGTCTTCGAAACAGCATTGGTCCCACTGCAAGATTTTTGAAACGGCGCACTGCAGCGCCAAGGCGTATCTGGGTGCGAAGCTGAACCTTAATTCTGACGGCCCTCTCTACTAATTTTTTCTAGAAATCTAAAGCCCATGACCCAAAGCCGAATTTATGAAGGTTAGTACGGAGGTGTCATTATCTGAAATGCCTTATGACAAAACGCATTTCGCAGAAATATGCAGGGAAACAGAAACATGGGACGGCACTCTAACTGTAGTTCGCGTGATAATGAAATACTTTCAAGGTAGTAGTTTGTCAGGCCCGAATAAGTAAGGTGGGATATGGGGCCAAATCACGGCTGGTAGCTATTTTAAGCAATTTGGGCCGTTTGACGTGCAGGATAATATGGCTTAGTGATTATTAATTTTTTGCTTATTTGTACCATATTTCAATGGCCTATTTTATATCCTATTTCTGCTCTGAAATTTGTAATTGTTGTAAAAGAACTTTTTCGTTAATAAGGTTTTATGTCGATATTTCCGGTCAAAATTAAGAAGGTTACATAAGAAATATGGAAAATATAATTTATGTCTACTATCAATTCGAACAAATAAAAATTAGGTGAAATTTAATTTGTATAAATAAGAATTGTGACAATAATAGCACGGAATCGACAGTTTGGAAAGCTCCAAAGGGGACATACCGTTATATCCCAAGCAGTGAACATTTTACACATTACATTTTACACATTACATTGTTGAATACAAATCTGCTGCCACCATTTTGAAATCGAAAATTTTGAAAAAATTTAAAACGTATTTTTTTGTATCTAGGTGACTGATATCAAGTCAGATTTTTAAATTTTTGAATAGCCGATCCAATATGGGTATTAAAATCATGAAACGGTGTATGAATCTTAGTAAAAATAACTAAAACTAAAGACATTTTTTGGTAGTTGATTACGAACCTTAAATCAGATTTTCAAAATTTTAAATGGCCGATCTAATGTGGCGGAACAAAAACTTGGAAAAAGTATGCAATTTTGTAACAATCTGTACCTCGGAATTGTTTCGGGATCTAATTCTGAATATTAGGTTACATTTTCAATATTCGAGACGGCGAATCTTTTGTTTGTCAAGATTAGTAACCAGGGTTTTTTGATCGTTTATTACAATCTTTAGTCGGATTTACAAAACTAAAATGGCTGATGGCAATTTGCAGGTTAAAAGTTTGAAAGGTTTATAATTGTTCATAAGAAAGGTTTTTTACTCATTTAAAATTAAATTACAAATAATATTCGTAATCAGTGCCTGGCCTCAGTTTTTAAATCGAGCCCTAAATAATCGACGTACTGATTTTCTTAATCCTTTATATAAATTTTCAAAGTTTTTCGTCTGCCATATTGAATCAGATATTACTGTGTAAACATCTTAAACATCGATATGGGGAGTTGCACCTGATTTGAGTTAAGCCAGGGTTCGAAAGAGTAACGCAACCCTCTGACATACGCGTTCTGACACATACGTTGTGTCGTGTTTCAGAGACCGGAAGTTTGCTTTTCTTCACCGACTCAAAGGAACCATTTTTAATAAAATAACACATAGTTTCTTTTCACTTATGCTCATAAAACGGGGACTTTTACCACCTGTCATACAATAATTGAAACAAAAATGTACAGTTTCTTATTCTGAAAACTACGGGTCTTGTTCAACCCATTGGAAAATAGATATCTTAAAACTTTTGCACGGCACTATATATAAAATAAAGTAAATTTTTATATTCCTACAGTACTTGAGTTATTATTTGCTTTATGTAAGATTACAATTTCAGTTAACGTTTCCCGAAAAATCAAAGCTGACCTAAGGTTCGCAATTAGATGCTATAGTCATTGTGAATTTTCTTTTGTTAAACCTTTTTCAACTTTAAGAAAGACATTCTCATAACGTTTCTCGTGCTTTGCACTCGATTGTGTCTAAAAATTTGAGCTTTCCTTTGCTATGTACAATACTATTAGGGATTGTCCATATATTACGTAAGACGTTTTTCTGTTGTTTGAATAAAGACGAAAATAATATTTTTATCAAGTTGAAAAGGACACAGCGATATAAACAAAAGAAAAATGTCTTACGTAATATATGGACGATCCCTTATGTCAAATGTATATTATATTTATTTCTGCACCTAGAGCTGGTACTGCTTATTCAGATATTGTAAAGCAATTTACACATTTTATTTTTCATTATAACTTTAATATCTCCTCCTTATTTTGCACTAATTTTCATTCCCAGCCACGTGTAAAAATAAAGAAGTGCGCATAATATATAAAAAAATTGTTTTGTTATTCAACTTTTTAATGCAATTTATATCTTTTCCATAAATTTAATTTGTTAATTTTCAATATTATTTTTTAAGATTCAAATAAAAAATATGCATCCTAGGCGTAAATTGGCTCGCAGAAGATATTTAGATGTATTTTCGGCAAAAAATGTAACTAGTTAAAGTGTTATGATAGCTTGTGTCGTTTTTCCAAAAATTTATTTTTTTATTTATTTTGAAATTATTTTTATAACAAAATTTTATTGCAAATTTGTCAATATCTTTTCAATGCACAATTTTGGTCAATTCTGTGGTTTCGTACCTCTCATAACACAGGACCGCAAGCCGCATAAGCCTGAAACATAAGAGGAACTATGTGTACCCTATGTTTTTGAGGTCGCCTAATCCGAATCAGGTGTCCCTTTGACGTCATCAGGTCAGCATCAAGGGCAGTTTAAGTTCAAACTTACAAAATTCATTACTTGCCAACTCAATAAGGGCAACTTCAAGTTTTAGTGGTCGCTGAATTTGAATCCGGTGTCCGTTTCACACAATCAGGTTACTACCAAGGCCAGTTCAAGGTCAAACCTACAAAATTCATCGCTCACAAACTAAATCAGGGTACTCTCAGGTTTAAGTGTTCGCTGAATTCGAATCCAGTGTCCGTTTGACACCGAAAGGTTAGTATTAAGATCAGTCAAAGGTCAACCCTACAAAACTCATCGCTAACCAACTAAATTAGGACACCTTTAGGTTCAAGTGGTCGCTGAATTCTAATCCGGTGTCTGTTTGATGCCATCAGGTCAGTATCAAGGTTAGTTCAAGGTCAACCCTACAAAATTCATTGCAAAGCAAATAAATCAAAGTGCTTTTAGGATTAAGTGGACATCTTGAGATAAAGGTTAAGAGATTTTAATAGTCAAATTTGGAGAAACTTGAATAGTTTTTATGTGGTATTTATACTGTTTAGAATTTTTAACCTTGCCGCTATTCAAGAATGCTATAATATCAGGTACTTCCTGAATACATTAAATTTAAACTTACTTAATACAGCGTGAGAAACGCTATAAATTCAGTTGAAGTGCTTTCAGCGTTACCCATTATGAACCACGTGAAGGTACCTTTTCTTTTAGAACTTACCCGTTACAGAAACAGGGGTGCCATCACCAGGTTTATGTGATGTATAAAGTATATTTTTTCTTGACTTGAATTTTCACGACAAATCATAGACAGAGAGATACTAAGTTTTTTCCCTCGTCTTTGCAGTGTCTGCTAATGTCTCTTAGAGAAGTCGAACCAATTATATGCGGAATCCAAGAATGTTTAAGACTTTCTTTGCTCCACCATAACAATTAATGTACATATTTTTACAGCATCTTTTAAAGACCTTCTATTTTCTTGGGTATAATGTATCTACCATATACGACACAAACTGTGTTTCGATTATCACAAGGTGGCATGGTAAAGAAAAGAAGGTGGTTTGAAGAAATACTTCCAAGAAATGAAACTAATTAAAATTAATACCAAATAGATAGTCACTTGGAATAATATTATAACTTCCTAATGTAACTTCCAAATGTTAGGTTAGTTATGGCCGTCGACATTTAAACTAAAGCAGGGGTGTATAGAACAAGTCATGACCGTCTACATATACAATTAGGTATTTTCACTTCAAACATTAGCTAACTTCACTTTGTTAAATACAGAAAATCTAGAGAAAGTTTCTTCGAACGCCCAGGCATCAGTGATCCCAGATCTGAAACGAGACGTGGTCCAATACTATGATACGTCTATGTCCGTGTGAATATGGTAGGAGACGATATAAATGCCTGGGTTGCGCGCGC
>NC_046659.1:23624870-23630966 GCF_010883055.1 Belonocnema kinseyi | reverse complement strand
AAATTTTATCATTTGGGAAGATTGTATCCGGTATAAATTTCAATCAGTTTCTTTTTTTGGAAATATCCCTTTAAACCACCTCGTCTCATTTACCATGCAAAAATTAATTTTGCTTGTGCAGGATTAAAGGTTTTAATTCAAAGAATTTACATACGTTGATTTACCCTGTTATTAATTCAGTTACGCATCCAGTATATACCAGCAACATTGAAAGAGATAGTTCTATGTAAACAAACTTTAACCAAGAAAAACTAAGCGATCTAATTCAAGATCTAGGCCTTTTTTAGAAAGAGATAGACCTTTTAGAAAAAAAATTTTCGGTAGGAGACTTAGTATATTGTAATAATATAAAGGGATTAGTTGAAAATTTAAAAGCATACCCTATAATGCCAAAGAGTGGCAACTATGCATAGGTTCGTCTACAAGAAGTTTAAAAGGTGTTTTGTTGCATAATGGTAATAAATATGCACCTCTGCCAGTTGCACACTCTGTTACACTCGGCGAAAAAAACGAGACTCTTCAGTTTCTTCTGAATAAATTCAATTACAATAGCCATAAATAGCAGCTCTGTGGAGATTTAAAAATCATAGCAATAATTCTGGGACTACAGAGTGGATTCACAAAACACCAGTGTTTTATATGCGAATGGGATAGCCGAGCTCGTGAGCAAAATTATGTAAAAAAAATTGGACTCTTCGAGAAAATCTTAATCCAGGATCATTAAATGTTATAAATAAATATTTAGTAGATCTAATCAAAGTGCTTTTACCACCATTACATATAAAACTCGGCTTAGTGAAACAAGTTGTTCAGGCAATGAGAAAAACAGAAAGTAATGCTTATAAGTATGTTTTTGAGAAGTTTCCGAAATTTTCCGATGCTAAAATAAAAGAGTGAGTATTTGACGGTCCGCAAATTAGAGCCCTGCTAAACGATGATGTAATTGAGCTGAGAATGACTAGCGATGAAAAAGAAGCATTGCAAGACTTTATGAAAGTTTGCTCCAACTTTTTAGGAAATCATAAACACATTAGCTACAAAGAAATAGTTGCTAAAATGATTGAAAATTTTGAAGAGTTAGGATGTTTGATTAATTTAAATACCCATTTTTTGTATTCTCATAGCGATTAGTTCCTTGAAAATTTAGGTGATAATTGGGAATAGCAGTGAGAGAGGTTCCATTAGGACTTTAAAGATATGCAGCATAGATGTCAAGGTGTATGGGATACTAATATGATGTCTGACTCTTGGTGGTACCTAAAAAGGGATATAAAGACCGTTCATAAACGAAAGCGTATTTAAAGATCATTTGAGTCGAAATAGAAACGTTCTTAAAAAAAAGTAGTTTTAAACAAGCATCTCATTTTTATTTATATGTAGCATTATACTTTAAGGCCATGTGATGAGTGGGTCACGTGACCAGATTCCTAGCTTACCACAACTTTTTTTATTTCCCAACTTATATGCACACGAAATGCCCCATCGAGTTCAAAGTATGGGATACTAAACAAGAAGCACTAAAAATGATGGGTCTGGTCTTAAATTTGTTTTGATAATGAAAACAGTTTTTTTTTCTAAATAATTTTGTTGTGTTTTTTATAATTATCAAAGTTTAGGACCAGACACATATTTCTTAGTGCTTCCTATTTATTATCCTAAATTTTCAACTCGATGTGGCACTTAGTGCGACAATAAGTTGGGAAATAAGAAAGGTGGCGGTAAGGTAGGAATCTGGTCACGTGACCACTCGTCACATGGCCTTAAACATCACATCAACCTGACGTTTGCGCACCCGCTTCTGTAACGGGTAAGTTCTGAAGGAAGTGGTACCTCCACGTGGTTCAGAATAGGTAACGCTAAAGCCACTTCAACCTAATTGAAAGCGTATCTTACGCTGTAGTAAGCTAGTTCAAATTTAATTTATTCAAAAAGTACACGATTCTATAGAATTTTTGAATGGCGATAAGGTTACAAATTCTAAACAGCACAGAACCCACATAAAAACTTATTATGTTTTTCCAAATTTGACCATTAAAATATCGTCACCTTCATCTCAAGATGCCCACTTAAGCCTAAAAGAACCCTGATTTAGTTGTTTAGCCATGAATTTTGTGGCTTTGTCCTTGAACTGACTTTGATACTGACCTGCTGGCATCAAACTGACACCGGATTAGAATTTAGCTACCACTTAAACCTAAAGGTATCCTGATTTAGTTGGTTAGCGATGAATTTGGTAGGTTTGACCTTGGACTGACCTTGATTCTGACCTTTCGGTGTCAAATGGACACCGGGTTCGAATTCAGCGACACACTTAAGCCCAAAGGTATCCTGATTTAGTTGTTGAGCGATTAATTTTGTATGTTTGACCTTGAATTGACCTTGATATTGACCTGATGGCGTCAAACGGACATAGGATTCGAATTCAGCAATTTGAATACTTTATCCAAAATGGCTGGCAAACGAACTTGACCTTCAGTTTTAGACATTCGAAAAGTATACCAAAGGCCAATTTAATAGATTAATTTTTTCTAAAGTTATTGTGGTCACACAGACATACATACAGCCATACAAACAGACATATTCCTAAAAACCTGTTTTTCAGATTGAAAGTGTCACAAAACGTGGACATTTGCCGAAAGGGGGGGGGGGTTAAATTTTGCAAGAATCTAATACTCAGAATGAGCATGTTAAAATATGTATTTTTTATATCTTTTAATGGGCATTTTGTGTGAATTTGTTGGTCGTTTGTAATTCTTAGTGGTTAATATTGTAGAAGATAATGTTTCAAAAATGTAGGACAACATCTGCAGCTGTTTCAGCCCTATAAGCCCTTACAGAATTGGCGCGAAGTTTACAAGCGAGGCATACTTCAAGTACAACGAAAAGTGTTCTATTATTGCGCGTATTCAATTCTTATGATAATGAAATCTTACTTTCTTGATGAAATAGTTAGGAGGTTTCTTGTTGGTCACTTGGCGCTGGTTTTTAATATCAAGTAGTCAAAATAGGAGCAGATACACATTTTTCAAAACATAAGGTTTTTGGTTTTATTTCCGATGATGCTTTCAAGAAAATGAAAAATTTCACTGTCCAGAAAAACTATGCGAGAAAGAAACAAATTTGAAAATGAAGAATTATTTATCCCAAGAAGATCTACAAGTTTACTGCATACGATTTTGTTATAAGACATATAGTTTACGTTTGACTTTTATTATTATCGTAACAGAAATTAAGTCATTTGATTCAATATTCAGCCAAAAGCAGATTAAAAAATGTTGACACGGGTGTGAAAGTATCAAGCGCATCGTGTTGCGCAGGGTTGTGGAACCTACAAGCTGAGGCCCAAGAGCGTGTGCCCGCGCGGCAGGTAGATTTTTTTCAGATCAAGGTATCTCAGGGACGTTAATTTAGGAGTAAAAGCCCTTATATGGCTTCTTTAAGTTATAAATCACTACATAGGGCATACGAAAATTTGACGAAGGTAGGTAAGTAAAAAAGACGAATATAAAGTAAAATCTTTTGTGTCATTCAAACTTTTCGAACACAGCAAAATGGATTTTTTATTTTTCACATCTGAATGTTCGCAAATATTATACCTATTTGACAATGCAATTATCTCAACTAATCTTTTTCAATTTACCTGAGAATCTATCAAATTAACAATGAGAAAGTGGCGCGGCGTGAAGCTTAAGCTTCAACCCTGAATTTTGTATTTCCTTGTCCTAATCCTGAACAACTACTGCCTGACAAAAATATTTAAGTCGATTATAAATTGAACTGAAAGGTCCTCATTGTAAAAACTAAACTAAAGTCTGGCCAGACGATAATTGCGGGAATCTCCGCGTATTGTATTCATTTTCTAAGGTTTTGTGATGTCTACCCCTCATTCTCTTGCAGCATTCAAGAAAATTGCAGTCATTAGAGGATTTATGAATGTCTCATATAAATATATTTATGACAGTGGAGGGATTATAAGCATTAAAATTCCCCTACATAGAGTACAGCTGTGTGGTTTTTCCCAATTTTCATATTAATTCTTTTGCAGTTTGATTGCCTGTTTATTAAATAACAATATGCGGTTAAATTTAGAATGCGACTAGAACCGCATGCGGTCGCTCCACGCGCTTTTAATTGTTGTCCATGCAATTATTTTATTCGTAAATGAAATTTAAGAAATTACCATGAAATTATTTTTTACACCTTTTACGTAGTATACACAGATCCGGCATTTTTTGCCGAATTTGAATCTGTCAATACGGAATTTTTGCCGTATTTAAATATTTTAGTCTGGAATTTGTTTTTGCTAGTAACCATTGCTTTAAAAAATATTGAAAACGTTATTGGTTGAAGACATAGATCACGCGACTTTAACCGTTAAAGTCTTGTGATGTATCAGTTCTTAAACACTTTTCCAGCTCTCCTTTTAAAAAATACTTGTTCGTATCTGGTCGCAGAAGAGTGATTTGTCACATCTCAAACCCCTTCTCCAAGTATCTTAATATGAAAGAAAATCGGGAAATCAGGATGTTCAGGATTCGTGATTCGAATCTGAAGTACTGCTGTTTGCTGGACAATTCGCGAATTAGTGATAAAGTTGATTATTACTGGAATAGTATAGTGATGAACAATTCCTTAGTGTGCTCTTAGTATATAATGTTTTTGATTGTATAACACTTTTTGTGTATTCATAACTTAATCTTCCTTATTTTCTGATAAAATAGTAAAGTATTCTTTTATTTTTCCAAAGTAGCAAAAAATATTATCGGAACAGAAAGTTCCTGTTTGACGCTAAAACTTGTCGGACTTGTTCTTTAAAATTTTCCGGAGCTCAAAACTCGATCTAACTTTTATTTTTACATGGCTTCGTGTAAGCGCACTCTTATAATGCAAAATAAACAATTGTGCAACTATATAAACATTTGCATGCAACTTTGGTACGGCAATCAAAAATGACGACGCATGTTAACGTCCATGTTTCCACATGCTGCTGATGCAAGTATCATTGAAAGCATCTTGATAACCCTGTTACAGTTTAATATAATATAAGTTCTTCAATTTTATTTAATTGTTGCTGAAAATAGGTGCGTTTGTTTTTTTTTCTTTTAAATTTATATCGGGTAAACCCTGTTTTTCATCATAGCCACAGACTAAGTCAAGTGCCTGATGAGACATAGACGTTATCAATTTAATATGCTATTTCAAATCTCTTGCAAAGATTTTGTATCAGTCACAAGAATTCCGGTAAACACGGTATTCACGGTGGACAGGAAGCAACTTTAAATCACATTAAAGTGACGACAAAAACGGAAAGCGAGAATGTGTTTGTACTTGATATTAGATGAAAAATCGGTTTGAATTGAAATTCTGGCTAGTTCTCTTTGCAAGATATTACAATTTTTCGTTTTTGGTGTAGGAAGAATTTGTAAAATATATACAAAAGCTAAGAATTGCCATAGTTAAAAACTTTTCTTATGCTAAATTTTAAATAGTTAACGACCAAATTATTACATTTTTAAAGGGAACAAAAAGCTGGCCTATTCTTCGTAGAACCCATCGAAATGATCTAGCACAACATGGGTTTTGAAGGTTTGAGACACACCTGTCCTTTTTAGAGCATTGCGGAGTTTACTGACAATTGTATCAAAATCACGGACATCGACTTGCTTTGTAGAGAAGCATGATTTTACAGTTGTGTCTATTGCTTTCAATGAAGCAATGTAAGGCTGCAATCGGTATTGCCCAACAGTTTCATAAATTTGGGGTCCTGTAATTTATCCGCTTCTCTTAAAAGTCTCGGACATTGTTTGCATTCAAAGACAACGCCTTGATAGCTTTTATGAACTATACTATACTATTGTATAGTAGTACACTATACTATAGTAGGCCACGAAAAAGCTTTGCTGTGGCCAAAAAAGCTGAGTATAGTTCATAAAAGCTATTAAGGCGATGTCTTTGAAAGCTATCAATGTCGAAGACTTTTGAAAGAAGCGGATAAATTGCAGGATCCCGACATTTATGAAACTGTTGTGCCTTGGTAACGAATAAAATCAGCTACAAATTTACTTGTAAACACATTCATACGTAAACATACACATA
>NC_046659.1:23621344-23624770 GCF_010883055.1 Belonocnema kinseyi | reverse complement strand
AACTTCTCAATTGTTAATACAAATTTATGAATTACATTATTCTAAAAACACGGGTAATTTACTTGTTCTGTGATACAAACTACATCTTTTATACTGCTGCGAGTTGAAACTGTATTCATATAATATCTATGTTACTGACGTGGTCTAAGGAAAGAATTGCCGAGCTTGAGAATTTGACCGCTACATGGCTGCCTAGAAACTTCTTTCTCACAAGAAAGAAAATCGTTTTAGTTTATATGAGCTGAATACATTCTGTTGATTTTGTTTTCTATTCATTCTGTACCCGAAGCTCAGATGACTTTATAATAGATATTTTTATGTTGCTCTGCTTGCTTAAATTAGGAAATATATTCTTGATTCATTTTTTCTGATATTGGAACTAATATTAAAATTATTTCCAAGTAATAATGGCAACAAATACAGATTGGGGCAATCGTTGTGCAAATCCTTTTCGCAGAAATAACTTATGTACTGGACGCAGCTTGAGAGGTGTGCCGGTAATTCAAAGATCCGAATTTCCTCAATTAACGAGAAATGCAAGGATATGTTATGTTTGTAGAAAAGAATTTAGTAGAGTTTTTTATAGAAGCCTTCAAATGAAACCAGTATGGAAGAACATGCTATCAGAGTGGAAGAAGATTTATGTGATGACGAAGCTGATAATGATATTGCAGGCAAAGATGGAGCACCACAGCATTTTAAGAAAAAATACAACTTTACGAACCTTCTGTGCCATGAAAAAGATTTTGGCATCCCGGCAGACTGGACTTTCCATCCAACTGACGATGGAAAAGGACCATGCGATGGAATTGGAGGTAATCTGAAGCGTCTTGCTGCAAGAGCCAGGTTGCAAGGTTCAGCCGAGAATCAGATCTTAACAGCTTACGAGTTATTTGAATGGGGCCGAGAAAACTTGAAGGAAACTGTCGTATTTTTCAGTAGCAAAGAAGAGCATGCAACGATGACAATAAAATTAGCAGATCGATTTAGTAAGGCTGTGACGATACCAGGTACACTCAAATATCATTCATTCGCTCCGAACGCAAAGGGACAGCTGGATCTGAAACGATTTTCCTATTAGGAGAAAAGTGAGGTTTTCCCGAAGCCTAAACGTAATCGAAAGCAGAATAGTACTCCAAGAAAGTGGAAAGCTGGTACGAAGAAGAGGCGAACAGCATAAAGAGATTGTGTAGTGAGAGGTAAGGGGACTCACAAAAATCAAGCACCCCATAAAATGAGAGGCGAGGGGACTCACTAAAATTAAGCACCCCGAATGAACTTGCAGATAAAAGGAGTCTAAAATCGCACTGTCACCTCCACGTGGTAGACTCTGGAAACTATAACTTGATAGGATGTAGGCTGACGACAGGCGTTAATTACTAATCCGTTAGTACTGTATTTACTCAAACACTTTATACGTGAGAAGTTGGTTGAATCATGTATTTGTTTTAAAAAATTGCAAGATCAATAACCAATTATTGTCGGATAATAAATTATAATAGTGAGGAATCATTTACCTTCAGAAAAATACTGTTCATTTTAAAGAAAGTGCTTTTTACTTAATATTTTTTCATAATAACTTTAAAAGTTTTTAACTTCTTCAAACTTACTGGTTAACATTACTGAATAGTTTTTTCCGATGACTTCATGCAATTTTGGATCAATGTGAGTAATACAAAAAAATGGCATACTTGAAAACTGTTCCGCGGTATGCTGCCGCATAACGCCCGAGTGCGAGCGCGATGACTCCCTCTACAACCGGCTCTGTAACTGAATGAATTTCAATTTGTCCATTTTCTTATTAGACATTTTTCATAGTAAAAAAGTGAAGCTTTCTTTTGAGACTATTAAAAAAAATCTTAGATGTCTAAATTGCGAAAAAAGTTAAATAAACAATTGATTTATTGAAAAAATTGTTTAAACAAATTTTTTTGTTATAAGTAATAAAATGGGATAAAAGCGTGTAAAAAGCACTTTCCAAAACCCTCATAAAAATTTTAAATCGCGTAATTAGAAAGGAAGTTATAGGCGTTTGAAACTACCCCTGCAGGCATTGGGGTTGAAAATTCAACCCCCCCTCACTTAGGGAGGGTTGGTAATCCTGGTCTATAAGTTTGTGGATTAACTACTGTTGGGTAGGCGAACATATTTCCAGAATTTAGAGACAATCGAAAAACATGACTTTTTGAGTTAAGGCAGTTGAGGAATAATGCCCCATAAGTAGTATTTAAGTTAGACTAAGGATAGAATTGTAAATATATGTACAGGGAGCGGAGGCCCTCAAACCCGTAAAAGGGAGAGATTAAATAGATACAAATAATGATTATTCAATTGACAATAAGTAATTATTATTTAAACTATCGGTGCCGACACTATGAGTGATAACTTACAAAACCGCCAAACATTTCTTTGGTAAAGTATAATCAATCGAAAGTATAATAAACATGCCGGGCCGATCTGTCATTTTTTCGAGGTTATGAATATTATTACTATTTTATAGCATGTGTCACTCAGCAGACATTCCTTAATGTTATTGGCACAGAAAAAAATTGAAGTTTACTTCTCAGTTCACATGTCTCATTTCATTTTAAATTAAATACTTTTATTATTTGTTATTGCTATGTAACATAACCTATATTGTTTTGACACTTGTATCCACTTGAAGTTTCGAACGCAACCATGGAAACTATGATAAACTTAATCCGAAGATGCACGGTCTTGACCGAACGGCCGATCAAAATGCAACTTTAAAGGCGCGAAAAATGAAAATACCCCTGTATGATGACTTTTCCCCTGCTATTACGCAATTCGGGTAGCATTCGATTCGTCATGTACCAGGTGTATACATATGAAACCGGTATTGCCATCTAGCGTCCAGTAGGCACACTTGTAGGCACTGTCGGAACTTACCATTTGTGCTAATTGGCGTATTGTCATCTGTCAACAATATCCAATACCAAACATTTCAAGTTTCATATGACATCGTGATTTTTTTCGGTAAATCGGCGATAGAATCTCATCGAATGCTCGTCGAAGCTTACGGAGAGTATGCTCTTGGTCGAACGCAGTGTAATGAGTGGTTTAACAAGTTCAAAAGTGGCAATTTTGATGTGAGAAACGCTGACCGCGGCAAACCACCGAAATCGTTTGAGGACGTCGAATTGCAGGCTTTGCTGGATGAAGACGATGGTCAGACGCAAAAACAGCTCGCAGAACAACTAAATGTGTCCCAGGCAACCATTTCCAGACAGATTGGCCAATTTGAATCGTGCTCTGCGGCAAAAACGCCAAGAATATGAAACTAGGCATGAAAAAGTGATTTTCTTCGATGACAATGCACCATCACACCGGACAAAACTGACTCGGGAATTGGTTGAGTCGTACAGCTGGCAACCGCTACCCCACCCCGCTTACTCACCAGACTTG
>NC_046659.1:23619466-23621244 GCF_010883055.1 Belonocnema kinseyi | reverse complement strand
AAAAGTGTAGGATAGTCCAAGGAGAAATGGAGGAAGGGAACGAGATAACAAGAGAAGAAGTGGATGAGGCAATAAATGGGTTAAAAAGAAACAAGGCGACGGCAGAAGATGGGTTGGGGAACGAAGCGATGAAGTTTGGAGGAGAAGGGATTAGGGATGGGATGTGGAAGATCTGCAACAAGGTATGGTAAGGGGAAGGTTGGCCGAAAGAGTGGACGACGGGACTGGTGGTACCACTTGTCAAGAAAGGGGAAGGAAAGAAGGTAGTGGAATACAGAGGGATCACTCTCATGTCAGTCAGCTATAAAATATATGCAGAAATCTTAAGAAATAGGTTGGAGAGTCAGATAGAACAAAAAGAAAGTATCCCACATAATCAGACGAGCTGCAGATGAGGACAAGAATTGAATGTGCGAGTAAAGTAATGGGCCAAGTATGGGGTATAGGAAAGAGAAGGTTCAAGAACGATTGGAGAATGAGGGTCTGGTTGTTTGATGCGTTGGTGTAGACGGTATTGTGTTATGGTGTGGAGATCTGGGGATGGAAGGAACATAGGGAAGTAGAGAGCATGCATGAGCGATTCCTGAGGTGGGTAATGGGGGTTAGCTGGAGTCGCCAAGGATATATGTTAAAAGAAATGTTAGGAAGAGAAAATATGGTTACTAGACAAATTTAGAGAGCACCGAGGTTTGAAGAGAAGCTAAAAAGGGGAGAGGGAAGTTAAATTGCACAGGTATGTCTCGGCGAAATTCGGAACAATGAAGCGAGAGGTAATGTGGGAAATTCAAAATGGGAGGAAGAAAAGAGAAAAATGAGAAGAGTGTGTAATATTCGAGAAGGGGTTATGGAGTGGCAGGACATAGAGTTAGAGCTATTGGTTAAACAAGGAGAAGAGAGATGGACAAAGATTAGACATTCGAAGTACACTAGATGGTATATGATGGTTAAAGGGTTAACGGAACCAGAATATCTGCAAAAAATAAAAAAAGGACGGAAAATGGAGTAGGGTTGTACGGTTCAGAATGGGAGGAGTGAATTTTTTATGGTAAGAGGAAACGGAAGCCCTGGAAGCTCGCTCATTTTAGAAATTAATATCACTACTGGTACTATTGTTTATGCTACGCAATGCGAAAGAGTAGAATATAAGGGGCATTATTCCTTAACTGCCCCAACTCAAAAAGTCATGTTTTTCGATTGTCTCTAAATTCTGGCAATATGTTCGCCTACCCAACAGTAGTTAATCCACAAACTTATAGACCAGGATTACCAACCCTCCCCAAGTGAGGGGGGGTTGAATTTTCAATCCCAATGCCTGCAGGGGTAGTTTCAAACGCCTGTAACTTCCTTTCTAATTACGCGATTTAAAATTTTTATGAGGGTTTTGGAAAGTGCTTTTACACGCTTTCATGCTATTTTATTATTTATAACAAAAAAAATTGTTTAAACAATTTTTTCAATAAATCAATTGTTTATTTAACTTTTTACGCAATTCAGGCATCTACGATTTTTTTTAAATAGTCTCAAAAGAAAGCTTGAATTTTTACTATGAAAAATGTCTAATAAGAAAATGGACAAATTGTAATTCATTGAGTTACACATCCGGTTGTAGAGGGAGTCCTCGCGCTCGCACTCGGGCGTTATACGGCAGCATACCGCGGAACAGTTTTCAAGTATGTAATTTTTTTGTATTACTCACATTGATCCAAAATTGCATGAAGTCATCGGAAAAAACTATTCACTTAATCGAAAATATTGATTAATTGAGCGGTTGGGTGCAA
>NC_046659.1:23615879-23619366 GCF_010883055.1 Belonocnema kinseyi | reverse complement strand
TCCTGTTATACTCCTCCTTCTCCATTTCCCCTCTTCTACATTTGCTCACACACTCTTTTATTCTCTCTTTACTCTCCCAGTATTCCTCGTCCCACCAGCCTCTCTTTCCCCCTACTCTTTCTTCTTTAGTACCCAGGTCATCCTTTACCTTTTCAATGGAACCCTTCAACCTTTCAATTAACGAGTCTATTCCCTCCTTTTTTTCATACCTAACCTTCTTCTTTTCCATCTTTTGTTTAAAATCTTGTAATTTATCTACCCCCCAGATTCCTATTTTCGTGTTTCGTTCGCACCCTTTTTCCTTTCTCCCTCTGCCGCGCTTACTGACGCCTCTTTTTAGTGTAACTATGACTGGGAAGTGCTCGAACCCTATCTCATTCCCTACCTTCATACTCCCTATCCTATCCCGCATTCTTTCTTCAGCCAAGATGTAGTGCACTACTGTTGCTCCCTTTCATATGAATGTGATCTCCCCTTCCTCATCTCCTTTCATATTGCATTTGCATATAAACCATCCTGTTTCTCCTATCATGTCTAGTAACTTCCTCCCCTCCCTGTCCGTCTCTCTATGTTTGGAGTTTCTTATAAATGCCTGCTTTTCTTCATCCCATAACCCTCCCCCTTGTTCACCAGTCCATGCATTTAAGTCCCCTCCAATTAAAACCAATTCTTCCTTCTTTTCCTCCATCCACCTCCTTATTACTCTCCAGCCTTCTTCTTCCCCTCTTCTTCTGTATACACACACCACTGCTATTTCTACTTTCTCAATTATAATTTTTCTTATCATTGTTCCATCCTTTTCCTCCATGTTCCCATCTTTTCGCCCTTTTACTGCTAATTATTTTTTCACTCCTGACACCATGCCGCCCATCCCTCTCCCTTTAACGTGTTCTTTTCTTGCTTCTTGCATTGTCCACACATAACCTTTCGGTAACAGCTTTTTTATTCTCTTCCAGTCCTTCTCATCTACCCAAGTTTCACTCATCATAATCACATCCCAATTTTCTAACTCCTCCCAAAATCCTTTATTCTTGTTCTTCAAACCTGACACATTCCAGAAAGCTATTTTCACGTTTCTCTCTTCCCCTCCCTCTTCTTTCCTCTTCACTTTGTTTCCCCTTTGCCGTTTGGAAACCCCTCTGATTTATTTCTTCACTCTTTCTCTTATCCCTTCCCCCTACCTTTCTCAAGACTATTTCCTTTTTTCCTTAATTCTTCTAATTCTTTATCCCACCACCATTCCTCCCCATTTATCCATAACCTGCCTCTCCCTATCCACACCATATAGCCCCTTTTCGTCTCTACCCAAGCCCTTTGCTCTATTTGCCATCTGCTTTTCCTCTCCCTCCATGTCAGATCTTCTTTAATTCTTTCCCTTATTCCTCAATAATTTTTTCTCTCCATAATTTTCTTTTCCTCCTCCTCACTCCCCACTTATACTAGAAACATTCCTTCTTTACCCTCCTTTGTCCCTTGTATTCTTTTGACTCCTTCTACCCTTACCTGCACTCTAATATCTCGAAAAAGATTTGTTATTTCCACTTCTCCTGTTTCACTCTCCACTTTTAATCTCTTGACTACTATGTTATTTTTCCTCTTTGCCCTTTCTTCCCCTTCTAATCTTCTTTCGATCTCACTGAGTCTTTCCTTCAATCTTTCATTTTCACTTCGGACGTTCTTTTCATTCCCTTGAACTATTTCCTCATTTTCTGTTTTTCCCCCACTTGCTCATTCCTAATTTCTTGACTGGATACCCGCTCTTCCAACTGTTTTATTTCTCTAGATCTTTGTTCGTCAACCTCTCTCTGCCTATTCTCAATGCTCTCTAGCTTACCCCGAACCTTGTCTTTCTCCTCCTTCCAACGTTTATTCCATTCTTCCCATTTTTCTCTGACCTTTTTCACTTCGCCCCTTACATCGTTTCCCTGCCTATTCATATCCCTATTCATGTCATCCAATCTCTTTCTTGTTTTCTCTCTAAACCCTTTAATGAGAGCTTCCAATTTTTCAAACATCCCCCAATCAACCCTCTCTCTCTCTCTCTCTGGTGTTTTCCTTTTAATTCTAACTCTCTTGTTCTCCTGGTCCTTTTCTACCTCATCTTCCCTAGCCACTCTTTTCTTTTTTTCCTCCCCTTCACTGCTAGTCGCGCTTGCCTTTTTTTGCCATTCGTCCAGACTTCTGTTCAAACCCGCGTTGCCTAGCTTGTTAAGGCGCTTTAAATTTGAGGGCCTTCCCCGTTGCTTGCCCGTACCTGAGTCCGCTACCCTCCCCACCCGGGTTGACTTCTCGGCACTTTCATCACCGCTGCTGTCACTGCGATCAACGTCACCCATGCCCCCACTTTCAATGCTTTCAGCAACGTCAGCTGTTGCAGCCTCTACGGTTTTCTGCTCTCTGCGTTCGTCCAGTAACTGTTGTCCTCTGGCGCCAGTTTGTGGACTTCGCGTCGTCGGTATCCTACATTACCCAGAGCTCCGTGACGTTTCCCGCCTTTATTTCCTACCTCTTGCCCCCCTGACCAAGCAACTATTTTTTCACTCCTAACCTCAAAAACTTCACACGCTCCAACTTTTCACTTCAAACCACTCACTTTCACCCTTCACACCTTTGCCTTCACTCATCCTTCTTCCTTTACACTCGATCTCCGCCCTTTCTGCCTTTTCTGCTTCCACTCACCCTTATTTCCTTCACCAAAGCCAAAAATACACCACTTGACAAAAAGAGTTCTTTCGCGATCGGTATCGGAAACGAAAGCCGAACAATCATTACTTATTAATTGCTTTGAGATATCTTTTGATACGCCTATACCATTCAAATGACTCAGATAGTTAATTTTAGGCTGATCAATCCCCAGTCTTGGGATAAGGTCCAGAGATAACGATTTTCCAATAATGTTGATTAAAATGCACCAATTCTATCTGCATTTCCTTATGTGTACTTCTTCTAGGATCGCTATGTGTAAAAAACAATGGTAATCAAATTTTAAATTTAGAAAAAATGTTTAACTTATTAAAATGATTAATAAGTAATGATTGTTCAATTGACAATGAGTAATTAGTATTTAAATTATCGCTGCCGACACAGTGTTAAACATACAAAACCACCAAACATTTCTTTGGTGAAGAATAATCAATCGAAAGTATAATAAACATGCCGGGCCGATCTGTCATTTTTTCGAGGTTATGCTCAGATTCAGCTGTTTGCCCTAATCGCTGCAAGTAAATATAGGTAATGTCAATTTAAAGTTTACGCATGTAATATTTCATTCACTTTATTTAAAAAATATCCTGTCTATTCATAACATACCTGTTTTTATGCCGTAAATAAGTGGTAAACACAATCATTCGGGTAGCATTCGATTCGCCATGTATGTAAGCCCCAGTGTGTCCACCCTGTATATATACATATATGTCTCAGGTTGAAAGGTAGTTCTTAATAAAAGAATTCATTTTTAAACCAAAGATGTAGTTAAAAATAAACAAAC
>NC_046659.1:23610290-23615779 GCF_010883055.1 Belonocnema kinseyi | reverse complement strand
ATCATCCCCATACTGACCCTTCAATCGAGTCAAAATTTCGCACGGTTTAACGCCTTCTTTAGTTAAAAACTTTATTATAACCCGTTGTGCAACGGACGCTGGCACCTGTTGCTCACTCATAGCTGTACTGACGAATTGACTGAGTCAAATAGCTCACCAAGCGTTTTACCCACTCCTAATACACTACATTACAAGAACCTACACTGTGAGAGTGCTTGCGATTGGCTAAGAAAAGTATTTGTAAAATTCCGGTTTATATTTGATCCACCCTCGTATATACTTTATATACATATATTGTAACGTGCCATTTGGTCACGTATACAAATAATCTAATTTTTTTTTTTAACCCCAAAACCACTAATCGTGAGTCTCGAACTGAGAGTCAGAATTTTTACAGCTGCCTGCGGAGCAGCTGGGATTGATTGGTGAGCAAAATATGCTCTCAACAGACCAATCATCCTAATATTTTGAGTCAATTATTTTTGAATATTAGATTGGTCGATTTAACGTGTCAAAATCGTCCGACCAGGAACAGAAATACGCTGATGAACACTACACTCACTAATCACACACATATTTTTTGTTCCTTTTTTTATGTAAACTGGAGCCGAAGGGCTCTCATCAAACCACTATAACGTCACTAGAGACCAGGGGTCAGCGACAGGTTCAGAGTACAAATATACACGCACACGTAACACGAAACAACGCACAGATAGCGGTACCACCGCTCCGGAGAAGAGGACCCTAGTTTCTCGCACGGAAGTGAGTCCCATGTGATCAACAAAACCCAGGAAGACGACGTCCACCGTCTCAGCTGGACGATATAAACAAACCGGCGCGGATAAGAGGGCGGCCGTACTGCTTTTCCATAGAATATATCGTAAGCGTACCACGTGGTCGTTTTATTCTCTGTACGCGCCGTCTACTAGCGTGTACGTGAAACAAATTCTCTATCTTACTCCGACTAATCGGTCACCTGTGTGTGACTTAACGTGGACTAGTCTCTCGTTGTAAAGCAAGTCCCACCCGATCGTCTCATTTAGTCATCTGCGCATGACAGAACGCGCGTTGGCGGGTCCGTGGAGACGAGTATACGGAAGAAACTCACTCTTAGTTCGACTCTCACATCACACATAGTAGTGA
The DNA here is from genome assembly GCF_010883055.1 of Belonocnema kinseyi. Classification (NCBI taxonomy): domain Eukaryota; kingdom Metazoa; phylum Arthropoda; class Insecta; order Hymenoptera; family Cynipidae; genus Belonocnema; species Belonocnema kinseyi. Next base: position 23,614,636 of record NC_046659.1, on the reverse strand, counting down.
GGATAACTCTGACAAACAAAAAAAAAGATTACTGATCGCCATGCCTGTGGGGAGTGGTTCCCTTAGAGGCCGAAGGTTAATTACAGGTAACGTTTGACATTTGTACTTCTCGCTCTCGAATTTTGTTTCATTTACGCTGAAAAGATAGCTTAAAATATACTCTCTGGGATAATTAATTTATCGGTCCGCGAGTGGGCTAATGAAGCCAGAAACAATAGTCGTCAGCAATGGCTAATCAGTGGTAATTGCAATCCGCGAAAATTCGAGTCTCTTAGTGATTTTAAAATCGGATTAACGCGATAGTATGTAACGGTGAACTCAGTGATTTAGAAAATGCATTTCGTTAACCTCGAACACGCGGCCTCGCGAAATGGCTAAGGTTAATTTATGGCACGTTAGAGAAGGTTAGTCAAGGTCAAAAATATTTAGTGACCCGGAAGGTCATTCATAACTACTAATGTATTAAGTAATGAGCTTTTAATTGACTCTATTCGAATTTACTTGTGATGTTAATACAATAGATGGCCATGAATTATGGCGGTTCTGCAGGATGTAACTCGTAGGCGTTAGAGTTTAGGGACATGGCCTCAACTATTGTGAAATCACGCGTTCCGATAATCTAGCATGTAGTTGTCAGCGGACGGAATCGTCCGTGTAAATCGGGCAAATATACTTAAGCTGTCTTTGTGTTCAATAATTGGAATTCAGATTATTGTTATTTAAACATATTGGTTTCGTTGTTATTTACAAATGATTTACGAACAATTTCTGCCCTTGCATGTGACACCACTCCTGACCACCCCCCTCTCGGCTTTCCCCTATATCTGATTTAGCCAAGCCTCATCACTCTTTGTTTTTTTCTTTAATGGGTACCCCCTTTTTTACATCGGCAATCGATAGAGCGGGAAACTCTACGTTCAGGCATGTACGCAAGTCATGGGTCAATTGTAACGTTTATGGTTAGTTAGAGGTTATTTTAAATTAAAAAATTTTGACAAGAGGTCAGTGCAATTCCTGAAGTCAATTTCAACGAGAAAATTCATTGGTGAGCTCTGTATTGATCTTGGTGATGATATACAAGGGTTTTTCAAGGTTTCTTCCAAGCAGTTTACGTTTACGTTTAGCATTACCCAGGAACAACGATGTGGACGTAGTAAATTCTGTTTCTTTTGGGATGCTTGATTAGCGTGAGACCCCTTGCCTCTTACGTTTCAAGGTGCTTGATTAGCGTGAGTCCCCTTGCCTCTCACGCTTCAGTGAAGATTTTCGAACTGAAAACCTTCATCTTCTTGACAAAAAGCTAAGCGATTGTAAAAATGAGTTACAGCATTACGAATCCTCTCCCTATCAATCAAAGTAGCCTGTTGCAGAATCCGATTCTGCAATCCGTCTAAGCTTTGCGGTTGCGTTGAGTATACTTTGTTCTTTAAATAACCCCAAAGAAAATAGTCGAGAGGCGTCAGATCAGGGGATCAAGCAGGCCACTTGATTTCACCCCTTTTTCCAATCCACCTTTAAGGGAACTGAGTATCCAAATATGCTCGAACCTCCCTACCGTAATGAGCCGCTACTCCGTCCTGCTGGAACCAAATATTTTGAAAATTATCGCCTCTAATCTTCCTTATTCTTGGTACAATTTGGTTTCTGTGAAGCTCTTCATATGAACGGGCATTGATATTACCAGCGATGAAGAAAGGGCCTATCAATGTATCATTCAAGATACCGGCCCAAACATTAATCTTTTGTGGATATTGTTTGTGACTCTCCCACATCCAATCAGGATTTGTGTCGGAACAATATCTATAATTTTGCCTGTTAACTTCACCTTTTAAAGGGAAAGTAAATTCATCTGAAAACAATTTATTGTACAAGAAAAGAGGATCTCTATCAATTCTGTCCATCATAATTTCACAGAATTCAACCCGACGATCAGGATTGTCTTCATTGAGCTCTTGTACCGGATGAACTTTGTAAGGATGGAAATTAATGCTTTTCAAAATATTTCACACTGTCTCAGGAGCAACGTCACGCTCACACTAGCTCGACGTAAACTAAGGTGTGGATTTTCAAGAAATGCTTGGGCTTTGTCCATCTGCATCTCCTCAGATCCTGCAGATTTTGGCCGACCAGTTTTCTGAAGGTCCTTTCTAGATCCATGATTCATAAAGCGCCTTACAGTTCTTTCAATTGTTGATTTTGAGACAGGATTTAACCCTCCTCTATTACGAAAAGTGACATTAAAAAGCAAACGAACTTGATCATAAGTTTAGCTTGCGCCATAATAATCTTTTAGCGAAAAATAGTAAGTATGTACTCGTAATACGTAAATTTAGTATCGATTCGTAATATTCGTATGGAAAAACGGTATAGGACTTATAGTATCGCCTAAGGTATTGACTTAGGTATCGAAAAACGGTATAGGACTGTAAAATTCTGCGGGGAGGAACAGAACTCTCACCAGAACACCTGGAACTTTTAATGAAAAATTTCCTTATGATTTTACAATATTCAAAACGCTGTAAACAAGATGAATACAGAGCTCACCAATGAATTTTTCGTTTAAATTTACTTCAGGAATTGCACTGACCTCTTGGAAAACTTTGTTAGTTTCAAATAACCTCTGACCTTGAACGCTACAATTAACCTATGACTTGTGTACGTACCTGAGCGTAGAATTTTCCGCTCTATCGATTGCAGATGTGAAAAAGGGGGTTTTCATTTTAAAAAATAATATTAACCTTCAAAAAGCCAGGAAGGTCAACTTCAAGGTCAAAATGTGGGTTACCATTGAATTCCTTTTTGAAATTTATTTGAAGAATTACACTAACCTCTTGAAAAACTTTGTTAATTTTAAATAACCTCCAACTCCGTTTTCCTCGAGAAGACGGCCTTGCCTTCTGCTGCAAACAGGTCAATGGGAATAACTCCTGCAATCACCAATTAAGCTGGTTCCGAGACTGTGCGATAAGCACAAGCCACTCTCTGTGCACCTCTTCGCTGTACCCCAGCCATTATTTTCCGATAGTTTTCTATTGTGAGAGCATTGGCCCAAACTTCGGTTCCACACAGTAGAATGGAGTGCGTTACCGACATTAGTAGTTATCGCCTACTCGGTTTTGGACCTCCTATATTGGCGATTAGTCGGCTGAGGTTCGTTGTCACTGTGCACGCCTAGTCCGCTGCTCGTTTTATTTGCTCTCAGAAAGTGAGATTTTTATCGAGCAGAATACCAAGGTGTATGGCTGATCTTTTTGTATACACCTCTTACCTTCCCACCATCATTGGGATCTCTAGTTGAATCCGTTTTCTTGTTAGAATAACTATCTCTATTTTCTGGATAGCTAGCCCACTAGCTTCCTGTCTTCCGGCATCTCGATTGGTAAGATCTCGTCGTAAGACACGTTCCGTAGGTCTGGATCTAGGATAGATCCTTGGGCAGCGCCCGCTGTAATAGTCTTCTGGCGGGGTCCTTCACTCGCTTCGTAAAGCAGCACCCGATCCTTCAGGTAATTACTCACCATCCGGATAAGGTACTCCGGCACATTGAAATTGTGCTTAAGTGTATGTAGCATGTCACTCCATTTAGCCAAATTAAAGGAATTTTTGACGTCAAGTAGAACAAGTACCACGATTTTTTGGGAGTAGCGACCTACTTGTCGTTCCTCCAGAGCAATGTTCACTACTTGTGATACTGCATCTACCGTGGACATTCATTTCCGGAAGCCATACTGACTGCTGGATAAATCTCCAGCCGCCTGTATAGCCGACTGTAGTCAAGGTATCAAAAGCCTCTCCAGTAGCTTCCCTGTCGTGACATGCAGGCACAGGGGTCTGAAAGATGACGGTGAGATTGGGTTGCCTTCTCCCTTTTCTATAAGTACGAGCTTTTGACGCTTCCACTGTTTTGATGCGATCTTGCTGCTCTTACAAGCTGCATCTCGGTGAAGAGCGGAATTTCGTGCGATATTGCGTACGCATCTTCTTCTTCCCGCCGCTGGTGTGTGGAGAAAAGCGTATCCACGATATAGAAAAGGTTTTGACCGTTTTGTTAATCTAAAAACAGCATAAATAGATGATAGTAACTGCAGAAATGGAAACTGTGCTAAAAAGCGGACTTGTAACAAAAAATATACATGTTGATAGAGGCAAAGAATTGTATAACTCGCATTTCGAAAATCTTTTGAAACAATTCAACATAAATTTGTACTTCAACATTTAGCAATTTAAAAAAATTATAAAATTATAATGTGAAAGAAGCACTTACGAAATCGAACTTTAAAGTTGGAAATAAAATACGTATAAGTAAATTAAAGCATGTTTTTTGAGAAAGGCTATACACCGAATTG
>NC_046659.1:23598142-23610190 GCF_010883055.1 Belonocnema kinseyi | reverse complement strand
GAGACATCTGAATCGATTTCAGCGGGAGGGAGAGACTTTTTTGAAGCATATCGTGACATGTGATGAAACATGGGTGCATCATTACACTCCCGAGTCCAAGATCGCGAGCAAAGAATGGCGAAGGAAAGACGAAGCCGGTCCTGTGAAAGCCAAAACCCGTCTCTCAGCCGGTAAGGTCCTCGCGACCGTCTTTTTCGACTACAGAGGAGTGTTGCTCATTGATTTCCTACATGATCGACGTACGGTTAACGCTGTCTGCTACTGCCAGCTGTTTGAGGCAACAAAAGCCGCTTACAGAAGCAAAAGACGCGGTAACCCCATCAGAAACGTCACCCTTCTTCATGACAATGCCAGGCCACATACGGCGGGTGAAACGAAACAAAAACTGGAGGATATGCATTGGGAAACCCTTGAGCATCCTCCATACAGCCCAGATTTGTCACCCTGTGACTATTATTTGTTTGCGCCCATGAAAGATGCACTTGGAGGATTGCGATTTGATAACGATCAAGATGTTGAGGAATTCGTGCGCAATTGGTTGATGACTCGACCTCAAAGTTTCTACGAGCAAGGAATTAACAAGCTTCCAAACCGCTTGAAAAAATGTGTAGAGCGTGAAGGAGACTATGTAGAAAAATAATCAATAGTATTTTTGTATTTTTTTATAAATAAATATTAAAAAAGAATTCCGGTTAATATTTGATTCACCCTCGTATAATAACACAGGCTCAAAAAAAAGTTGTCTGCACGAGACAAGTGACTAGGCCACCTTTATGGATTTCGAGCCGCTGAATCCGAATATGGCCTCAGAATTTGTCCCACACGTCTCAGTTTTCCCCTAGATTCAGAAAGTAGGGAAAAGCCTAGGGATTTTCTCGTCACACAGGCCATATTAAAAATTTGCCTGCACGAGACATGTGATTAGGTTAACCTTATGGATTTTGAGCTGCTGAATCCAAATCTGGCCTCAGAACCTATCCTACACGTATCAGTTTTCGCCTAGATGCCGGAAATAGGAGAAAACTGGGGCTATGCTGGACATCAGTTTGATAATACCAGTATACAAAGAAAGAAACGTACTGGTGTCATATTCTGCAATATATCTGAAATAACGGACGATATGAAAAAAAGTCAAGAGTCAAAAAAGTTATATATATATACATTGTGGGCACAGCCCGGAGTGCGAACCAGCCTAAGATGGACCGCTTATTCCGCAGATTGCCCGAGCGGTGTCGGGCAATGTACGAAACTCTTCTTTACTTCGGACTTTGCCAAATGCGTCCTGGTCAATCTGCGGAGTGCTTTGTCGCAATGGGCAATGCACGAAATGGCAAAACTATTTTTGATTTGTATGTATTTTGCTAATCCTGATGTTGATTTAACTTTCGTCACAGGATTCGTTCTATTATAGGTCTATTATAGTATATTCCTCGGCGAAAAAATAATACAGAGTGGAAAAATTAGGTATATAATTTTCATTCGTTTTATACAAATAATGCTTAAAATTATTGGAAATTATATATAATAATTAATAAGTGAAAAAATAAATAATAAATTGCATGCAATCCCTTAAGCAGATCAAGCAAAAATTTTTGATATATTATTCCAAAATGTAAAATTTATTAATGCATTTTTCAATCTTGCCTTACAATATTAATTCATGTATCAAACATTATAAAATATACACATACAAATCTTAGGAACTTCATTAGGCCCTATAAACTTTTCAACGGAAACAGCAAACTGATTTTGAGAATATAATGAGCTAATTATACCGTTTTGAGTGCCTACTGTATCAAAATCGTCTTTGAATAACTCCATAACTATTCCAATTCAGTTTCGCGAGTCTTCCTTGCTCCTATCCACGCTAGAAATAGGTCTTTTAACCGAAGCTACGACTTCGATTTCGCAATACTTTTTGTTAGAGGCTTGTTTCATTTCCTCTGATTGCCATGTTGGCCCTTCTACTGTCCTCCTTTTGTTGAGAGATATATTGTTTTTATTAAAGCAAAGTGTACACAGAAGTGCAGATCCAACGCCTTTATTTTCTGTGCCACTTGTGTCAATACCACTCACAACATGGACGTTTCTTTGGCAATGGAAACATTTCTGTAGATCTGGAGTTTCATTATCACAAACGCAACATATTGGGTTGGAAGATTCGCAAGGAAAGTTGACAACGTCCTCCTGTTGTCGACCATTTCGCTCCTCTACACAAATCCAATCATCAACCTTTTGCAATTTGGCCGATACTACGTCGGTGTCTTCATCCAGTACCTGCGAATTGTCTTCGAAATTGTCAAACTCTGGATTCAATGTGTTTTTTAAATCTTCTTCTGTTTGAAGTAATAGCTTCATTGAATCTGGAATTGATTGGATACCAATATGTGCTTTCCTTTCTATAAAAGATTACTTTTTTAGAATGAAGGACACTTTTGTGCCAGTGTTATACAATAATGCGTTACTGGGAACACGACCTTTTCTAGTAACGGTACCTCGTTACTTTTCAGGTAATGTGTCAAGTTCTTCACTATTAAAAATGTTTGCAATTTCAATATATATTTAAAATACATTTGTATATTACATATCATATATGGCATATTGATCATTTATTAGAAAAGACAGATATTTGCACTGTACACGAATTTAAAACAATTTTGGCAGTAATTTTCAATTATAAATAATTAAACATAACATTTTTTCCATAATAAACATAAATTTAAAGGGTTTTTAAGGTAAAAAGTTCAATTAGGAAAATCATTTAGAAAACATAACCCCCAAGCACCTGTGCTCACGTTAAAATTGTAACATTGACAGCGAATATCATGGTATATTAAAATTAATGTACGGTATATGAAAATGACTTTACTCTCATGTATATTAAATTTCCGTCAGATTTTTATAACAGTGTAAACTGTTATCAATGTGGAGGCTTGAATTTGATAAATTATTTTCTTAATTTTTCCTGGTTTTTAATTCATTCTGGAGGTATTTTATTTTAAAAAATTGTATTTCAAATCTTTTAATCTACATTTTCATTTAAAATTATTTTTGTTTGCAATTATATTATTATATGATATTATTATAATAATTTTTTAAGTAATATAATATAATTTTTTATTACTTATTTATATATTTATTAATGTAATTTATTATTATTTAATTATTTAGAATTTATTATTAATTATTCTTATTTATTATAAATATTTTGGTATTTTTATATTATTATATTGTATATTATTAATTATATTATATAATAATTTCAATTATATGCAATTACGTAATCTTTCAATTTCTTAGCCAATGATTTTGATAAATTTATATTTATAATTAAATTCGTAACTGACTATTAAGGCTATTTATATGTATAAAATTTGATATCAATGAAAGATATAATAGTAAAATTTTTCTAGAATTAAAAAAAAAACGTTTGTTAATATATTATATTATATCATTACTGAATATTATTTTTTATATTATAATAAAAAAATGGTCACGTTATTTTTGATATATTAAGATTTTTCCACTTGTCGGAAAATGCATATACACATGTATTAAATTTAATATACAAATTGCATCGCTTTTTATATTTTGATCTTTGTTAAGTTTACATTACCGTTTATGCAAATGACTTCATATACATTTGTATTAAATTTAATACCGATTTTTCTAACAGTGTATTTCATGTTTAAAAATAGTTCTTATCATCATTTACGTTATTCGAAGTATTCACCAAACATAGCTTCGAAAGGGGTCTGTGGGTTGCCTCAATGAAAAGCCTAAAACTCAACGGTTATGTTTACAACTTAATCCAGAGAGTGGTAAAGATTCTCAAGAATCATGTGGCTGGCAGACACCGATGCAATAAATGAAACGAAAGGTTTCTTCTCAAATATCCTCGGTGAAAATTGGACCTATCTAACGGATGGCAATATCAAATAACCCTTAGCCGACAGATTCTTTCGAATAGTACTTCCCACTCTCTCTTCCTTAAAAACTCCTTAAAGGACCACCGGTCCTAGACTTTCGATTTTGTATTTGTATTTGTATTTATTAGCAATAATCCAACAGTTTTACACCGATGATAGGGTTACATTTTAATACGGCGGAGCCATGTACGTGTGCTATATATATTATATATAATTAAAATTATGTACGAATTTATATATTCAAATGTATCAAAATATGTTCATTCATAAAGGTTTTTAGAATTTTAGGTTGATTGATTCCTCGAAATACTAACAGTTGGTTTCGACGTTTAATGGAATACCTCTAATGATATTTTATAAATGTCCGCATCAGCAATTTCTGCTCTACATATTATGCTCAAGTTCCTATTGATTCTATTTATCAGAGACATGTGCATAACGGTTTTTGTTGTCGGAGTTGTATACATAATTTTTATGTTTCTATGATTGATTCTAGGTATTTGGAATTTTAGTTTCTCTAAAAGTTCTGGGCAGTGTATAAGACCTCCTAAATAATTTAAAAATAAACCACCGAGATAACATGAAATTTCAGGAACCTTTTTTATCCTCCTTCCAAAAGATGCGTTTCGTTTTCCTTGTGCAGTGTCCATACGATTGATGCATATTCTAATGTTGACCTAACAAGAGCGTTAAATAATGTGACTACTGCTTGTTTATTAGTAAAATCTTTATATGTTCTCAAAATGAAGCTTAATGTTTGGCTGGCAATTCTAACAATTTGTTGTATATGTTCCCTGAATGTAAACAGTGAGTCGAAGATGACACCAAGATCCCTTACGTATTAAACTCTCTGAATCGCCTGATCATTTATCTGATACTCGAAAAGAATTGATTCGTGTGATCTTGTAAAAGATACTACTTTTGTTTTATTGATATAAATATCTATACCTAGTTCTGCACACCACTTGATAAATTCTTTGGAGCTCTTTTTGTAGAATCAAACAATCACTAACTGTACATATTTTTGCAAAAAGTTTCGTGTCACCGGCAAATATCAGTTTTTTAGTTTTGGTGTCAGATTGTTGATCAAAATTAAACGGAATTAGAAATAACACTGGGCCTAAGTTTGAACCTTTCGGAACTCCAAAAGTGCATAAAATCATTTGATACACAATCTGAATATTGAACATGGTTTTTCTTGTTAGTCAGCAAATCATTTAAAAGTACTCTTAGGTTACATGGTAGGCAAGCGTTATTTATATTATTTATTAGTATATTATAGTTTAATTTATCGAAACATTTTGCTATGTACAGATAAATTACATCTGACTGTGATTTTTCACTCAGTGATTCTTTTATAGTTTGAGTAAAGATAGGTAAATTTGTTTTTACAGATCTACGTATAACAAATCCATGCTGAGCTTCTGTGAGTTCTGGTTTTATCAATGCAGTGATATAATTTGTTAAGCATGCCTCAAAAACTTTTGCATAATTTTTGTTAATAGCTATTGGTCTGTAATTTTTTATATCTGATTTATTCCCGCTTTGTGTACTGGGAGTGTTTTTGCCTACTTCCACCTATTTGGGTACTTCCCTGTCTCGAGTATCAGATTGTAAATGTATGTCAGAGGAACAGCAAGCCCGCTAGCGCTGTTTTTACGTATAAAACTAGGTATCCTATCCGTACCTCAAGTTTGTTCATCAGCCAGAAATTTCAGTTGAATATTTACATCTATACTGTCCAGTTTCAATTTATAGCCTAATAATCTACTAGCCCCAGATTCCTATTTATTGTAATTTTTTAAGTTTGTAGCTGTATTGACACTGCCAAAGTAAGTAGCGAAAGCGTTTACAATGCTTTTTGGGTCAGTAAATTTGATGCCGTGCAACAACATGATTCCAGGGATTCTGGTATAGCCCTTTTGCTGCCCAGCATAGTTCCACAATTTGTTAGGATCTTTAATTAATGCATTCTCACAACTTATTTTGTAATTTAAACGATCTGTAGTCATCAAATATTTGACTTCCTTTCTCAATTGAATTTAATTATTATCTTGCTCAGATTGTACTGTTTTTTGTTGTACATTTCTCTTTCTGTCTTATCTTAATTTTTAATTCTTGTGAATACCATTTTGGGAACTTATCCTAGTGATCAGAGAGGTTATATTTTGGAAGAATACTAGCAATCAAATTGAGCAAAGAGTTATAGAAGATATAGATCGCAATATTAGGGTCTTTAAGGACATATAAGTCTTTCTAGACGATTTGTTGGATTTTCGCATATAGAGACGGTCGGTTAGATTTCGAGTAGTTATATCTAGGTATCGTATTTTCCTCACATAAAATTTTATAATTCTGCCTGTCATTTCGCAAGTTTACATTTAGAATAAGGGCAGGGTGATAGGGGTGTTCTTTCACCATGGGTGTTGGGCAGATTACAATTGAGTTTGTTAAATTTGAGAAAATTAGGTCTAAGCAAATTCCTTGGATGTTTTTTATATTATTTAACTTGGATAATTCTAATGTTTCTACAATTGTGTGAAACATCGTGGATTTACGGTCTTATAATTCAATGATCGAGTTTAAAATAGAGTTCCTAAGGTTAAAATCATCCGTCAAAGCAATAGACGAGGATTTCATTATTAGGGCATCGTCTAGAGATTGAAGAAACAATTGAAAATCAGTAATATTGGTTTTCGGCGGCATATATATCGATAAGATTAAAATCGTCGTTTGTTTTGTGAAAACCTTTACCGATACCAAATCTATAGACATTAAATTGTTATTTTTGTAATGTTTTAAGAGTACTTCGTATCATTTAAGACTAGTTTTTACCGCAATTAATACTCCATCACATATACTATTAACTCCGTATTTTCTATATGTGTTTGACACAGAACTGTCGAATATTTCGTTAGAATTCATAGGTGATCTTAGCCAAGTTTCTGTAATATAAATAATGTTATAGGAAAAAAGAACACTAAATAAATTCACCTGATGTAGTTTCGTACTGAAACCTCTAAGTTTTTGGTAGCAAATATGTATGTTTCCGCTATCAGTATGAATAGATAAAAATTTTTATGTCGAATTTTCCCTGGGAGCAAATTGTCTGCTTTTTTTTCATCGTTGGCTGATTTTACATTCATTTGATTTCCAGGTCCTTTTCTCCTGCTTGAGTTTATATTCCTAACTGTTTCTTAATGCTTGCAAATTCCGCCAATTAGAGCTTTGTTTTGTCTCCGCCGAAGTGAATTCCTGTGAGCTGTGATGGGAGATTGTTCGAGTGATATAAGTTGGTTACCTGATTTTCCGGGATCGTCTATGCCCGATAATTTTAGTTTTAACTCCTCCAGCTCGTTGATAGAGGATTCAAGAGTTGTCAGCCTATCTTGACTTTTTTTCTTCTTCGTGTAGTTTGCTTGCTTTGCTATCAATGCTATTAATGCTGCTTGCCAGTTCCTCTTTGAGGATATGCAGAATCCTTACCAAGTGGGACTTTATTCCCTCTTATATGTCAATCTGTATACATTTAAGACTTGTACCATATATATGTGGTCTTTAAGTTCGTTTTTAACTTCTTCATTGTATTCTTCCAGACATTTGTCCAATTTTATGTCAAATATCTTCTCGAGCTCTTCTGTAGTGATAGGTGCGGGTGAGCGTGAACGCGTGCCACAGCACTTAGTGAATACACCCTCAGGTAGCGATCTGCCTTGACTTGTACAGCCCGGATGATAAAAAGAGCCACATTTCACGCATTGAGTAAAACCTGTTGCAATGTTGCCATTACACCCTTTGCACATTTTCCCGGTCACCTCTTTTGGATTTGTTGAAGTCGCCATCTTGTTCCTCACAACAGGTGTGAACAGCTAATTACGATTGTGTGGAAAGGCGAACACACAGATACTCTTACGTAAGCCCACCTAAATCCACACAAAGGAAATTTTTTCATTCAGTTTAGTAAAAAGTGCAATTATCTATTTCCATGTAAACTTGATTCAAGGAATTAACGTACTAATGGATACTATATGTCCTTTAATGTCTAATTCAACACTTTAATTTAGTCACTCGTTATTCGAATAAATCAGCAATCTTAACAACTAGCCAAAGACACGCGTACACGTCCCTGGCGTTGATACTACCCCCGTTCTGACCCAAAAATTGTCCTTTCCCTCATCGAAATTCCAGTTTTCTGATTGGAAGAAGAATTCTCTGTGGAGGAGTTCGAGAACGACCCCTGGCGTCTCGAAAGTTTGGAGTTACCGATTTTTTACACTCTCTCGTGTACGTCGCAATTCTCACTCCCTGAGTATTCTCTACCTTGGTAATAGTGATACAGGGCCATCATTCGTTGATTGATTTTTCCTCCTGCAACCAAAACAAGTGCAGGAACAAAAGGCCGGCTACGAGCACTAAGTCCCACGTCTCCGACGAACGCGGTAAAGAGGAAAAGTGAATCATCGTCATCGTGATTTCCAAGGCAGAGATCGTTATAGCAAGAACGCGAGTGAGGCCCTCGATTGTTTATGTTTATTTTCCGAGTAAACCTAGGTAAAATTAAGTTTCTCCTAGTGTCGTTTGTGTTTTTCCAAATTTCTTCTATCCTTTTCTCTTATGTTTTATCTGTGAAGTGTTTTTCTTAACTAGACACCTTTGACGAATAGATGGAGATTATTGTATGTTTTTCCCTCATATTAGGGGGCGTCTATCTTTGATCATATGTGTTAAATAAATTATCCAATCATTATTATAAATTGGATGATTTTTTGTTTCATTAACTATATCCCTGTTTTCTTTTCCTATTTTGTCAGCTCAATTTAACAAACAAAGGTCGGATTGGACTTCTTTAATGCTCAGAGATCACCCACTTAATATCACTATTTCAAACACTCAAAAGATTGAATCAAGGACCTTCAGTCTGAAGTTACTTAAATGTTATTTTTCTTTAAGTTAGTAAACACATTTCGCTGTCACGGTCATTTACTTGCTGTCAAGAGTGATCGTAACACTTCATATTTAAGAAAAATGAACCAAAGACAATGACAATAAAGCACTGTGAATAACGGAGTAAAGAACTTTAAACTGTTTCACAAAGCTTCCAAGTTTTCACCGAAATTACAAAGATTTCTCAAAAGTTCTAATCATTTCATAAAGCTTTGAAAATTTTCAAACAAATTTCAAAACATGTTCAAAAATTTAACAAATTTCAGAAAGATTTAAGAATATTTAAAAAATTTCAGAAAGCTTTAAAAGTTGTCACAAAGATTTTATAACCATTTTAAAGATTTCAGACTTCGCAATGGTTTTAAAATATTTAAAAATGTTCCTAAACTTTTCTAAATATTTCTAAGGATTTAACAAAAAGTTCAGAAGATTTTAGGAAGATTTTACTATATTCAATATATTTGAACAAATTTACAAAAAAGTTCACATACCTATTAAAGTTTTCACAAAGAATTCAAATGTCACAGACTTCGTAAACATTTCAAAGAATTAAAAAATTTTAACAAAGTTTTCTCAAAATTTCAAATGATTTAACAAAATTTTCAAAAATCTCGAAATATTTCAAAAGATTTTAAAATTTTCAAAAGATTAAAAAAATTTTTAAAGCGTTTAAAGTCTTTCAAGCAATTTAAAAAGATCCCACAACATTTACTACTTATTTTTATAGATTTAACTCTTAAAGTTTCAACTGAGGTTTCGAAGGTTTCTAACGATTTCACTCAGCTTCAAAACTTCACTAAAAGGTCAAATACAGTTAAAATCTTCAATAGCCCTCTCTTCTATAGCCTTTCCGAGAATTGACGCCGCGCTATAGAAGAGTTTCACTGATTTTATAAAAGATTTAACAAAAGTTTTAAATTATTTTATTAATTGAAGGAAATTGCGCACAGGTATCGAAGATTAAAAATTTCACAAATATTTTACAATTTTCACAAAGATTTGACAAAAATTTTAAAAAGCTCAGAAGATCTCAAAAAGACCTCAATACATTCAAAAGAGTTTTAAATCGTTTATAAAGAATTTAATAAAGCTTTCAAAGTTTTCATACAGATTTTATAAAGAATTCCACAAATATTTCAAAATTTTCATGAAGATTTCAAAAGATTTAAAAAATATTAAAAGCAATTGCAAAAATGTTGAAAGGTTTCTATATATTTCTAAAGATTTAACGAAAAATCAAAATGATTTCAATAATTATAGAAAATTGCACAAAAATGTCAAAAGATTTCATGAAGCTTTCACAAGATTCACAAAGATTTAAAAAATTTCAGACTTCACAAATATCTCAAAAATTTTATAAAGATTTTCAAAATTTCAAAAGATATTTGAATATTTTTAATGATTTAGCAAAAATCTCAGAAGATTTCGAAAAGATTTAAATATCAAAAGACTTAACAAAATTTACGAAGAACTTGACAAAGTTTTCGAAGAGATTCCACAATAATTTCAAACAAAATTTTAAACATTTTCAATGATTTCAAAGATTTAAAAATATTAGACAAAGCTTTTGAAGAATAATATTCACAAAAATTTTAAAGCTTTTAAAATATTTCCAATAGTTCACAACGATTTGAAAAATTAAAAAAAAATAACAATAATTCAATAAGATTTATATAGTGGGATGTGATAATGATGAGTGAAACCTGGACAAATGAGAAGGGCTGAAAAGAAATAAAGAGGCTGTTATCGAAAGGTTATGCATGAACAATGCAAGAAGCAAGAAAAGAACACGTTAAAAGGAGAGGGATGGTAGGCATGTTTTTATGGGTGGGAAAGAAAGTAGCAGTAAAATGGAAAAAAAGATGGAGATATGGAGAAAATGGATGGAACAATGGTAAGAAGGATTAGAGTTGGAAAAGTCAAAATAGCGAAGTTCTTAGACGTGATAGGAAAAACAGGATGGCTTATATATCATGACTATATGAAAGGAGATAAGGAAGGAGAAATCACATTCATAGGAAAGGGAGCAACAGTAATAGAGTACATCTTGGCTGAAGAAAGAATGCGGCATATTGTAGGCAGTATGAAGGTGGGCAATGACTTAAGGTCCGAGCACGTCTCGATCATATCTACACTGAAAGGAGGCGAAAGTAAGCTGGGTACCAAAGAAGATAGAGTAGGGGTGAGAAAAATTTTATGGGACAAGGAATGCTGGGAGAGTAATGAAAGAATGAAAGAGTGTAAGAAAATGGAGAAAAGGAAAAATGTAGAAGAAAGAGTATAACAGTAGAAAAAGAGAATACGACAAGATGCTAGAAGGAAAAAGACAAAGGGAAAAGGAGGAATATAAGGCAGAATTATGAAAAGCGATCAAAGGAAGGTAGGGTGTGGAATGTGAAACATAGGGATGGAGAGAAAAGGAAGCCAGTTAATGAATAAATATAAATGAAGGAAGGGACGGATTATTTCAAGGATATATTAGTGGAAGAGCGAAATAAGATCAAAGGGGAAAGGAGAAGGACCGTACAAGGAGAAACGGAGGAAGGGAACGACTTAACAAGATAAAAAGTGGATGAGGCAATAGATAGGCTAAAAAGAAACAAGGCGACAGGAGAAATTGGGATGGAGAACGAAGCGATAAAGTATGGAGAAGGAGGAGTTAGGTTAGTCTGAAAAGGAGAAGGTGGGCCGGAAGTGTGTATGACAGGACTGGTGGCACCGCTTGTCAAGAGAGGGGAGGGAAAGAAGGTAGAGGAGTACAGAGGGATTACTCCCTGGCCAGTCGGCTATAAAATATATGCAGAAATCTTAAGAAAAAGGTCGGAGTGTCAGATAGAACAAAAATAAAGTATCCTACACAAACAGGTGAGATTTAAAAAAGGGATGGGAACTACAGACAACATCTACGTACTTAACTACTCACTTAACAGAAACTTAGAAGAAAGAAAGGAAAACTAGTCGCATTGTTCGTAGATTTCAGAGCAGCGTCGAACTCAGTGCACAGAAAAGTGCTATAACAACCACCGAAAGAGAGGGTTGTAGAGGAAAAATTGGTGTAGAGGATGAAATAAATTTTTACTGAAACCAGGATTAGGGTGAAGATAGGAAAGAAAAAAGGCAGATTTTCTGGACAGGAAGAGGTCTAGGGCAAGTTTGCCCGTTGAGTACATTACTA
>NC_046659.1:23590458-23598042 GCF_010883055.1 Belonocnema kinseyi | reverse complement strand
GATCATTGATTCATACAAAGAGGTTACACGCTGATACTTAAAATCTAAGATATATATATTAGGTTATTAATTGAAGATTTGGTTATTTGGTTATTATACAAGTTTGTAGGTTTAATATTATGTTATAATCTTATTTGCGCTATGGTAGTGCAGGCTCTCTGTACATTCTTATTGTGATATTTAATTGCGTATTTGTTGGCTAGGTCAAGTTTCTCATTATTAAAAGTGACCAAGGTAAAAGAGTCCCATAATGCGCCTGAATTTACTTATTCGAAAACTTTTGTAATCTGTGGTGTCCAATTGTATTTCTCTAAACATCTATCATATTGTACTAGTGTATTTAGGCTAAGGAAACATAGTTTTGGGTATCGATCATCATTCATATCAAGAATTTTCTGAATCCAATGTTATACTATTTTGAAAATTTGTACCGCATAGTCTGGTGTGTTTTTCGGGATCCTAAGGATTTTTTTATGGTAGCACATTTGTATTTTTTCTATATTATTGCGATATCTGGGTGTCTAGACCTGTATTCCATAAAATAAGGTACAAGACACAAGTCTATTGGAAAGTATGTCAACAGGTTGCCAAGAATCTGGTTTTTGTTTGTAAATTAGAGAGATCGTATATCCAATTGCAAGAGTAGCATTTCTTGCCATTAATTTCTAGGCATATATAAACAATGCTCAATGTTTGGGACAGAAGGAGGAAACGAGCTGTAGGTGAGGGAAAGAATTGAATGTGCGAGAAAAGTAATAGGCCAAGTATAGGCTATAAGAAAGAGTAGGTTCAAGGCCGATTGGAGAATGAGGGTCTGGTGTTTTGATGCGTAGGTTTGGGTGGTGTTGTGTTGTGGAGTGAGGATTTGGGGATGGAAGAAACATAGGAAAGTAGAGAGAATGCATGCGCGTTTTCTGTATTACTAGACAAATTAAAGGAGGCTGTAGGTTTAAAGTGAAGATAAAAAGGAGAGAGGGAAGCACAATAACACAAGCATGTTTAGGCGATATTCGGAACAATGAGGTGAGAGGCACTTTGGGAAATTCCAAATGGGATTTCCCAAATGGGATTTCTAAATTATTCTAGACATAATATAACTCACTTCTGTTTCTGACATGAAAGTGTAAGGTAGGGGGAATTGTTGTTGCTGAGTTTTTCTGATATTTGTTGTGAAATTTTAGGTTAGTCGATTGTGGAAGGGTGTAGAAGGGTGTTGTTGTAAGAGATTAAGTGAGGGATTGTCAGATCGAAAAGGGGAGGTAGCTGTTTTTGAGGATTGAGACAGATTTATGTAAAAAATGAAGTTAGGTCGGTTGGAGATTTGTGACAGGGTGGGAGGACTGAGTGGATCGGATTGGTAGTAGCAGGGATGGGTAGCGACGGGGAAAGGCGATACAGGTACCAGACTGCGATGATCGTACAAGAAAACTGTAGAAAAGGAGAGATTAAGAGCAAAAAGCGTGGGATATATTCACGCTTTTATCAAAAAGAATAGAGGGGAGAGGGGAAGCAGTTAAGAGAAGAAAGATATCGTTTCGAGCTTCAAATATCCAAAAATGTTTAGATCGCCACCGAGAAAGCAGAATTTGGTAGAGAAGGATGATAATAGTAAGGGGTCTGAAGGAAGCGGAGATCTAATTGAAGTTCCGATGAAAGAAGAAAGACTAAAAGAAATTCACGAAGTGATGATAAAAGTAATGGGGATTTATGAAAATAGGAAGAAGTCAGGGAACATTTAGAAAAGAGGATGCACTCATTAGAGCAAAAACTAGAGAAGCATGAAGATAATAATAAAGAGGTAGAGAAGATGTAAGGTAGGATAAAGTCACTAGAAAGCTTGAACCGGGATTTCAATGGGGGCGAGAGTGAAAAAACGGAGGAGGAAAGACTGAGAAAAATACAAGAAAGAACAGAGAGGAAACAAGAGGGAAGAAAGAAAAAGATACATAGTGATAAAGGGTATAACATTAGAGGGGAAGGAGCTGAAGGATGGAGTGGAACAAGTACTAAAAAGGATTGATGCAAAGGTAGAGATAGAGGCAGCGTGAAGTGTAGGAAAGGAACAGCGAAGAGGGGGAGAATGGTACTGATAAAGCTAAAGAAGTTGGAACATAAAAAAGAGAGGAAAGAACAAAAGAAGAATTAATAATAGAAGAGTAAAAGATGTTATATGGAAGCTCAGAGACAATAGAGGATGATTGACATGGTTAGAAAGAAAGATGCAGTATAAGTCAAGGAAAATAGTGGAAGAGAAAAGAAAAAAGTGAAGAAAAACATGGGTTAAGTATGGGGGAATACATACAGACGTAGTATGGTGGGATTCGGATAAAGAATGGGAAGAGATAGTAAGAAATGAGGTACAGGGAAACTAAAGGGGGAAAAACGGAAGATAGCAAAATAAGAAATAGAAAGAAGGAAAAAGAGACGAGAAATGAAAATAGGGAAAAATGTAAAATATGTTTCTAGAATATAGAAAAATTGGAGAGAAATGATAGGGCGTTTATAAGAAATTTGATACAATGGGGTGTAATCGTAATGCCGAAGACGTGGCTAGATGAAAAGGAATAGGAAAGCGTGAGGGGAAGGTTACCAAGAGGTTACAAATCGCAAGTGCATAATGCAAACAGGAAGAATGAAAAGGGCAGAGACATGGGAAGAATAGTGGTGGGAGTAAGGAATGCATTTATAACAGGTAAATATAAGAAAGAGAGAAAGAACAAAAATAAGAATTAATAGAAGAAGAGGTGAAGATGGTAGGAGAGAAGTGGAAGTTAGTGGGGGTTTATGTGAACGGTGATATGCAGGCGAAAGCAGAGGAGATGAATAAAATGATTGAAGACAAAAAAAGAAGTGGTTAGGCTTATAATAGAAGGGGATTTCAATGCGAGAATAGGAGACAGAGGAGGAAGGTAATGGGGAGAAGAGAAAGAAAGAAAATCCAAAGATAAGGTACTAAATGGGAAAGGAAAAAAGTTATTGAAGTGCTTCGAGGAGTTCGGATGGTTTATCTTAAACGAAAATATAGAGGGAGATGAGAAAGGAGAATACACACGCTCGGTAGGTGAAAGGCGAACGGGAATTGATTATGTGATAATGGATAATAAAGTAAGAGAGAAGGTAAAGAAACTAGAGATAGGTGATTATATTAATTTGGATTACTTTCCCTTAATAGTGACATTAGAGTGACAAAAAAGTAATAACAATATTAATAAAGGTGGACAAAGGTAAAAAGTTTAGGGAAAGGGGATTATTCAAGGGCACGAAAAGAACGGTTTAGAGGAAAGGTAAGAAAAATAAAAATAGATGATAGAAATGTGGACGAGGAGGTGAAACAAATGATAGAAGAATTAAAAAGAGGATTAGAGTGCACAAACAAAAATGAAGTTAGTAAAGCGGGGGGGGGGTAGAAGTGGATGGGATGAGGACTTTACAGAGAAAAAAGGAGGGCAAAAGGAATTAAGAAAGTGGAAAAAAGAAAAAAGTAATGGGGAAGAACATAGAAAAAAAGAAAGAGTATACTGAGTTGTGTGATCAAAAGAAAGAGGAATAGAATAAGATGTTTGAAGCAGAAGCGGAAGAGGCTCGACCGGGAGGTAGTAAATAGAGAAAGAAAAAAAGTAAACCAATATACTGAAATGGTAGAATGAAATAAATATTTTTTGAATTTACTGGGAGGAGTAGAGAGAGAAGTTATGAAGGGAGGAAAATATGGTAGAAAAAGAGATGAGGAAGAGAGCGTATCAAGGGAAGAAATAGTTACGGTTTTAGGAATAATGGAGGATGGAAAGGCAGCTGGTATATATGAGATTCCAAATGAAGTATGGAAATATGGAGGGGATGAACTAGAGGAATGGGCATGGATAATGTGTAATAGAGTATGGAGAGGCTAGGGATGGCCAGAGTTATGGCAAAATGGCGTAGTTATACCAATAATGAAAAAAGGCAAAGGAGAGCAGGTTAAAGATTATAGGGGTGACGCTGAAGCCAACACTGTATAAAGTATATGTAACTATTTTTTTAGAGAGACTGAATATAGAAGTTGAGCAAAAAAGATCAAGCCACCGAATTAGACAGGGTTTAAAAAAGGAAATCTGGTAATGTGCAACATATAGGTTCTGAAGTATCTAGTAAATAAGAGAATTAAAAGGGACAATGCTAGAAATGTTGTTGGACCCAAAGGCGGCCTTTGACTCATTAAACCGAGACGAAATAGAAAAATATTCTCTGAGCTCACTTTTATTCAATATATTAATATTAGACTTGGAAGAAGAAATGAGGAGAAAAGGTTGGGGAGGAGTTAGGATAGGGACGAAAAAGATATATAAACTGGCATAAGCAGACGACATAATGTTGATGGCAGAGGTAAAAGAAGGGATCGCGGGCTTAATTACAGGATTAGAGAAATACTTAGATGGGAAATAGCTGAATTTATATGTAAAAAAACAAAGATAAAGAGGTTTAGAAAAGGAGGGGGAAGGAAGAAAGAATGGACTGAGAAATGGAAGGGAATAGAGTTAGAAGAAGTGAAAGAGTTTCAATATTTGGGTTATATCTTGCAAACGAATGGAGATCATAGAGGTATTAGCTTATGGATTAGAGATTTAAAGATAGAAAGGAAGTAAAGATATTAAGAGTTCACAAGAAAGGTGTATAAGGTGGACAGTGGGGGCAGGCTGCAGGACGCCAGGATATATGGTGAGGGAAGAAGCGCAGAAGGATAAGGTAAATACTAGAGCGGGAAAGAGGATATGAAAATTTAAGACGAAGCTGTGGGAGGGAAAGGGAGGGGACTTGGCGAGAAAGTGTTTGATGGAAGTAGAAGAGAGGAGAGGGATGGCAATCGAATTAACGATTTGGGAAGAAGAATGGAGGAAGATCTTCAATGCTAGAGAAATAGAAGACGGCACTGGAGTAAAGCATGAAGAATTGGAAAAAAAGAAGAATGGATGAAGGAGTTGGAGAGCGCTACAGGGTGAATAAGAGAGAATGAAAGAATGAATGTGAGAAAAGAAAAATGGAGGTATAAAAAAGTGAAAGAAAAAGGAAACGGATGTCGCTTAGATTATAAGCGTAAAGATTGTAAGTAATAGCAATGTAAGAGTTAAGTGGACTAATATACGTTTACGTTCTCATGCTCTCTCTCTCTCTCTCTCTCGCTTGCACGTTCGCTTTCGTTCCCTCCTTTACTAGTTTGCTAATAAAACCTAAATTGCGCTATCACAAAAATAGAGGTTAGGAAATAGACATACGACTTTATGTAAATTGTTGTAAATAATTGTATATAGTAAGGCTAATATTGTAAATATATACATATATAATAAGAAGACATAATATAACTGCATAGAAGCCCAAATAAACTAAACCTAACTTTAGAACAGAGCCGGGATCCTAAAAGTGCGTTGGTGTATATCTTAATTCACAAACAGGCTACACCGTGACACCTTCATCTTTCTAATAAAAGGTGTCTTAAGACGTATTCAGGCGAGCGGTTCCTGATTCCGCTTACGGTCACGATTGCAACCGTCGAGAAATCAGCGCAGATCGTGCTGCACGCTAATTTGTCGACGGTTTCAATCGGAATTTCACAACCCCGCAAAAAATATTAGGATTTATTAAACAAGGTAAGTTATAATAAAGAAAATAAAATTTTATGAAATATATATATTTTAGAAAGCCTTTATAAAAATATGTAGAATTCTATTTGTAAAATTCTTATAAATTACTGAAAAGAATGATTTATTTGTGTTTTTTCAAACTCTTTTTTTTATTTTCAGGTTGTTTTCAGTGATTTTTCGGAATGCTGTATCTTAGTGAAAAATGGTAGTATCAAGGTCTTAAATAAAAGCATATTGAAGCTCTAAGTTTCTAGTTTCGAGATAGTGAGTCGGAATTGGCATTTTTACCTATTGGACCTTGACTAAGGACTCCGCCAACCGCATAATTGGAAGCATCTGTTGTAAGTACAAACGGTCTTGAAAAATCAGCATATTGTAAAATAGGTTCTGAACAAATCCTATCACGAAGAACTTCAAAGGCTTCCTCTTGAGCAGGGCCCCAACCAAAAGGAACCTTTTCCTTTAAAACGATAGTTAATGATTTTTCCAACTTTGCGAAATCAGATATAACCCTACGATAATATCCTATTAGACATAAAAAGTGCTTTATATTTTTCTTTGTTTCAGGTGGGGGAACCTTTTGACGGCTTCCACTTTTTTAGGATTTGGCTTGACACCATAACGAGTAATTATATGTCCTAAATATGTAATTTCATGTGGAAGACAATCACATTTTTCTGGCTGTGAGGCTAAATCTGCAGATTTTAATCGCTCTGATAGAACCTTTAATTTCCGAGTAAGTTCAGCTAAGGACGAAGCGTAAATGACTATGTCATCCATATAGACGAAGAGTTCAATACCTTGGAGACCTGTCAACACCTGATCCATCAGCCCCTGTAATATGACGGGTGCATTCTTAAGCCTAAATGGCATTCTAGTGTACTCATAGTGGCCATAGGCATTCTTTCCCCTAATTTATCTCCAAGTAGAATAACTGATGAAGTTCCGAAAATATTCCTAAAAGACTACTTTTTTCCTCATTATTTAGATCTTTTGAATCGAGATTTCCTTAAAGTTTTGTAAATCTCATTGCTTTAGATTTGTATCCTTCTTGAGAATTTCTTTATTCTTTGGGATTTTGAACCAAAGGAGAAAATACTTCACATTTTTTTAAGTCAAGAAGAGGCACGGTTAATTGTACATCTTAGCTTATGAATTTATTACAAAAATTCTACATGAAATTTGCGATATTAAGCACCAAAGCTTTGCCAGCATATATGTCAAGCCCATATTGAATTCTCCTAATATATCATTTTTCTAAATTAGAAGCTTTTATGGGAAAAGTAACGCTTTTTCTAGTTCGAGCTCCTAATTTTATTTTAGTATGTGTGATAAATGGAAGAAAAGGTGTGAGGATTCCTTTTACGAACATTTTGACTTCGCCCACTGTTCGAATTATTTCAAGGATAATTCCTACAGAATTTAAAATGACTTTTGAATTAACACTTATTCACGAGCCTAATGTATTTATTTTGATCAAATTCACACTTAAACCTGTATCCACTAAAGCTTGAATCTCGCCATTTTTGAGACATTTTTTAAGTTTACTAAAGAGAACGGTTCTTATTAAGTGTGAAGATTTAGAACGACTCTTTTAGGGGCTTTTTGGATTTTTAGTCGCAACTTCACCCATCTGTTGGCCCATTTTCTTTTAAAAAATTGTGTAAACCTTTCTTAACTCGAGAAATTTCGGTTTCATGTTTTTTCTTTAATTTTCAATATTTAAACTCATGACAGATCCTTCCACAATAATTACAATTTCTACTCTCTCTGTTACTTACACTCGACATGCTGTCATTCTTAGAAAAGTCCCGCTTAGTGTATCCATATTCCTGACACTTATAACGCAGAATAGAATTTAAATAATGATCCTGATTATTATAACTATGATTATCAGTTTTAAAATGAGCAATTTATTTTTTAGGCGCTTGCCTTCTATCATAAGAAGACGTATATATAATTATATACA
>NC_046659.1:23574343-23590358 GCF_010883055.1 Belonocnema kinseyi | reverse complement strand
TGTTCAAAAAATAAGGTGACTTTATGGCTTTCTAAAAAATATTTATTTATTCCTCAATATTTATGTTCTCCCCTTCAAAGTAATCTCCCTCAGATATAATACACTTGTGCCAACGCTTTTTCCAATTTTTCCAATCATCGAAGCACTTCTGATAATCATTTTAAGGTATAGCCTTATGTTCTTTCAGCGATGCAGTTTTTGTCTCCTCAATCGTTGAAAATCGATGTCCTTTCATGGGTCTCTTCAGTTTTGGGAAAAGAAAAAAGTCACTGGGGGCCAAATCCGGTGAATATGGAGGCTGAGGCATGACTGTGGTGCTGTTTTTGGTCAAAAAATCTTTCACAAGCAACGATGAATGAGCAGGTGCATTATCGTGATGCAAAAGCCACGAATTGTTTTTCCAAAGTTCCGGAAGTTTTTTGCGTATCGCCTCTCGCAAACGACGCATAACTTGAAGGTAATACTCCTTATTGACCATACGACCTTGTGGTAAGAATTCCTGATGCACTACACCACGGTAATCAAAGAAGACAGTGAGCAAAACCTTCACATTTGACCGAACTTGACGTGCTTTTTTCGATCTTGGAGACTCAGGATGCTTCCACTGAGACGATTGGGCTTTAGTTTCGACGTCAGAACCATATATCCACGATTCATCCCCAGTTACAACCCTTTTGAGAAAATCAGGATCATTATTGACTTCATTCAACATCTCCTGGGCGATGGTCATGCGATAAATCTTTTGATCAAAGTTAAGCAGTTTTGGAACAAATTTCGCTGACACACGTCTCATGCCCAAAACGTCCGAAAAGATAGCATGGCATTAGCCAACCGATATGCCAACATCTTCAGCAACTTCTCTGATGGTAATTCGGCGATTTTTCAACACCATTTCTTCCACTGCTTGAACGTTTTCATCTGTTGTTGACGTGCTGGGACGTCCTGGGCGAAGTTCGTATTCGACATCCTCTCGGCCTTCTTGGAACAGCTTGTACCACTTATACACATTTTTCTTACTCAGAGTAGACTCACTGTATGCAACTGTCAATATTTCAAGAGTTTTAGAGCGCTGGATTCCATTTTTCACACAAAATTTAATGCAAACTCTGCTGCATTTTTTTCTAAAGAACAAAATCGCCGAGCACACCAAATCCTTCTAACCTTTTACGCTTCTGCCAGAAAACTAACACGAGCTATATAGTCAAAACTGTGAACATATAATCGTGACGAGTGTACCAACACAACAAAACAAAACAAAAAATTTAAAACTTGAATGTACGTAGCCCGCGAAAATTGAAAAGTCACCTCACTTTTTGAACACACCTCGTATATATGTGTGTGTGTGTACTGTTAGAAAAATCTATTAAATTTAATATATAGGCTGGAATAGCCAGGTGCTTGAACACTTGAAGTGTTTTATTATCTTTCAACCTTATTCAATATTCGCAATAAAAGTAAATATCTAGAATTTGCCGATTTAATTGCTTTTTCTGAATAAAGTACAACGTACAAGTGGAACTTTTGCCAAAATTTTCCCTGAATAACAGAAGCTCAGTGTACGTACAGTTGATTGTAATTTGGGTCTGTTTTTTATTTACGTAATTACAAATTTTGTTTTGAAATCGAAATTTAGTTTTTGATAACTGAAAGGAGGTAGCATGTTTCTTATGATTTGATGTGCTTGAGACATTAATTTATTACTGGAATGAAACGGGTTCTAGACGAAAATTCAAGACAACTCAAGAGGAAAATCCCAGAAGATAAAGGCACAAGCAAAGGCTCACTGACAAACTTTATTGCGTTAAGAGATTAGTCGCCTGTTAACTACTACACCGTTGTTCATTGATATTCATTACACCCTATTACGTGCCGGCCCAGATAACAACACGCGCTGGCAATTTTTGACGTCTGTGTTTTAACATTTTATTCACGATTTCTGATTCCTGTACTTTCGGTTAAGAAAGAAATAAAAACCTGAATGTTTTGATAAAAGTTAAAGTACATATTTTTAATAGTTTAAGATGTTAATTTGGTTTGTCTACTTGGTCATAATCAATATTAATAAAATATTGATTAATTTTTCATATATTTAAAAATTAATCAATATTTTAATAATATTCATTATATCCAAGTAGACAAACAAAATTAACATCTTAAACTATTAATTAATTTCCCTGGTCAAAAAACCTACATCAATAATAAAGTACATATTTTTAGTTTAAGGAGTGCTTGAAGCTTGGAGAGTAACTATATATTTATAATAGTTTAATATACCAGCCTAGATGTTTATACAAATTTAAGAGTATGATATCAAACCTAAATTAAAAACAAATGTATTTAGTTTTGTAGAAATTGTTAATTCCCAAAATATGGAATAATTGTGGCTAATAAAATGGAATAACATATTTTCGAATATGTACTCTTCTTGAAGCCATGTAGTGTTTTATAACTGAATGTTATAACACCTGAGTAAAAGTGAATTCGAACATAACCTATAAATGCATCGAGATGTGAAGATAACAAAGGGGAGTCGGTAGAGCACGTGACAGCACAATCAACACTGCGCATGTGTGCAGAGCTGCTCGTCGGTATCTATTCCTGGCAAACCTTAACGAATTCTTAGGCTTCGTAGTTTCACATCTCTGTATCAAAAACACACGGAGAAAAAAAGAACGCGGAATTAGTATTTCTGAGACATGCGAACTTAACACGAGATACGCTAAGCCAACACGGCTGTGGAACACTGCAGTTTTAGCAGGACTTTTCTGCTAAACTAACAGACGCTGCCCTATGAAATACGAACCGGCTAATGTTCTGCCGCCGTATGTATTAGAAGATTGGAGGTTAGAAAACTGTATACGAAAATATCAAAGTAAGTATTACAGTTGGCTTTATAACCTGAAAATTCATAACCTATACGTTTTCAGATATTTGTTATTGATAGTTTGAAAACAAAAATACCGAAACAATATATAGTTTTTGCATTTTTCTTTTATTTTTAACCTTTTGTCTTCATTATTGGTATTCTTTTCGACATTTATGTAACTAAGGACATTTCGCTAAATAAATAACTTCAAAAAATTACACTTTTTTTAAACCAATCTCAAATATATTCCTTCTAAAATCGAATAAAATTGAAAATGACTATATTTTTGTGGATTTGATAACTGGTGTATCAAATGATGCGGACATGATCTGCCATTGCGAAATATTTGGCGGGATACGTGTAACTCCAATGCTACTTTCTACAGCTATGATAAAACTGCAGTGTTTATGTATGCCTTAGTAGCGGTAATCTACTAACTGGGCGATTTATGCTATAATGACAGGAATTTTGGGCCACAGGCGCCGGACTTTTTTCTCAGTGCATATGATAATACCACTCCTTACTATTCCTTCGTGATCTAATACAAGAGTTCACGTTTAGATAAAGAATTATTAGGGAGATTTTGTATAGAGTTTCGTAGGATTCGGTAAACGTCAAATGATACGCTAACGAAACTCAAATAGCGGAAAACGGTAACGCTAAACTCGCAGAGCATGCGCAGAAACGTTACAAGGTGACTAAAGATTACCGTAAGCTATGGCACTCAGATCTTGCCATAAGCGAACAAAGATGAGCTGTTTCATTGGTCTTTCTGTTAGTAACCTATTAGTCCGCTAGCAAAAATGCTTATTAAAAGGCTTCATCGTTCCCGCCTGCAACTTTTACCTAGCGACCCAAGTGAATAAAAAGGATACTCTAAAGCGTATCCTCATAGTATTCACATAGTATCCCTTTCGTATCATGCAATAAAAACTAAAAAAAAGCAGCAAGATGGGCATTTAACTTGTTGCGATTGAGATTATACATTAAATTTTTCATAAAAATATCATGCAGTAATTGCAATAGTATTTTGGAAGCATTAAGGATTTTAAAAAATGTCATTAAATTTGGATAAAAGTGACTTTCAGCGCATGTATAATCGCTTCACTAGCATATTACCATTTGCGTCGGAGCCTTGTCTTCCGACGTTCCATTTTATGTTGTATGATACGGGAGAGATACTATGTGGATACTATGAGGATACGTTGTAGATTATGCTTTCCGTTCACTCGGTCAGCTAGGGTTATTTAAATAACTGAATCTAAGTTTGGGATGTTAAATCTCTTTAATAGTTTAGACTGCGTAAATCGTAAACTACATATGGCTTGATTTGGTGTCTCGGCTTTAAAAAATGTGATAGGTAAAAACAAAGAGACGAATTTCAAAAGGTAAAAAATCGGTTTGTCGATTCAGAGAGTAAAGAATCGATTCACCAAAAATCGAATAGTAAATAATCGATTCAAACATTCAATTTTTAGTCCAAACAAATCAATTTTTTCTAATATCGGAATCGAATACCCCTAATCTATATTCCTGAAAAGCCAAGAGACGAGACAAAGCGATCGCCTGGAGACTAAGTCGATCGGAAGTATCAGTCATTACAGTTGCGCATCTTGCCGTATCAACATCACCGTGTGTGCTTGATTCTAACAGGCCATAACCGGTTTCTAACCAGATTTTGTCCCCGGTTTGAACGGAAACCTAACCGGTTACTACCCGCATCCTGTGATATTTGCACTTGTTTCCTAATTGGTTCTTAACCAGCTCCTATCCTAATTTCGTCCCTGGGTTGTAACCGTCACTAAATTGGTATGTAACTAGGTCCTCATAATATTCCTACCTGGTACTTCACCTGCTCTGACTGAACCTTAACCAGGTTCTGTTCCCGGATTGTAAGTGGCAACTAAACGGTTTCTATTTAGCATCCTGTTATGTTTGTAGCCAATTCCTAACCGGGTGTTAACAGGCACATAACCGAATTTCGTCCACGGGATGTAACCGTTAAATAACTGGCTTGTTTTCGATCGCCGGGTAGTATCCGGTTAGAACCGGTTCAAGTTCATTTTAGACCGGTTAGTGAGCAGTTCATTTCTAACTTCGGTTTTCGGCAATATTTTATTTGTGTTAGATCGCCGGATAGAACCCGGCTAGGACTGGTTAGAGCAAACGCTAAGTGCCAAGTGCCTTTTGCGAACCGGTCCGAGATTGGATAGCAATTAACTTCGGTCTTTGAAAATATTTCCTTTTTGATTCCGATCATCGGATAAAATCTGGTTAGAGACCAGTTAGAGGCTTATTTTGGTCTGACAATATTTAAATTCCGTTCCCAAATTCCAAAAAGGACCCAGGTAGGAACAGATAGAGAACACACCAGTGCCAATCGCTTTTTAGAAGCCAGTTAGGAAATGGTTAGAAACTAACTTCGGTATTCGCAAATATTTGATTTCTGTTTTTGATGGCCAGATATAGAATACGGTTAAAAACGGTTAGAGCACACATGAGTGTCAAATGCCTTTCAAAAGCCGGTTAGAGGCCAGTTAGAAACTAACTTCGGTCTTTGCAAATATTTTATTTCTGTTTTCGATCGCCGGACAGAACCCCGTTTGGACCGACTACAGCACACACGTGTCAAGCGGCGTTTAGAAGCCGGTTAGAGACCAGTTTGAAACAAACTTTGATGTTCGTCAATATTTGATCCCTGTTTTCGAACGCCGAGTAGAACGCGGTTATGATCGGTTACAACATACACGAGTGTCAAGTCTCTTTTAGAAGCCGGTTAGAGACCAGTTAGAAATTAGTTTTGGACTTCGACAATATTTGATTTCTGTTTTTGATCACCAAATAGAACTTGTTTAGAACTAATTACAGCACAAACGCGTGTTAGGTGCTTTTTGCGAACCGGTTAGATATCAGTTAAAGACAATTTTCGGTCCTTGACAATAATTAATTTCTGTTCTCAAATTCCGGATAGAACCCAGTTGAAAACGGTTAGAGAACTCACGCGTGTCAAGTGAGTTTTAGAAGCCGGCTAGGGATCAGTTACCAACTAACTTCAGTTATTGACAATATTTGACTTCTGTTTTCGATCGCCGGATAGAACGCGGGTAGGAACGGTCAGAGTACTTTTCCGTAGTATTGCCTTTTCGGAACCGGTTAGAGAACAGTTAGAAAATAATTCTAGTCTAACAATATTTAATTTCTGTCCCTAAATATCGAGTAAAAGCCAGTTAGGACCGTTTAGAAGATTTTGACAACTTTTTTTTTGAAACAATTTCCCATATAAGGACCGGTTAGGATCCGGTTGCATTCTAGATATTGAAATTGAGACCAGTTAAAAACAGGTCAGAGACGTTTAGAAATCAAATGGGTTTCTACCCGATCCCTATCTGGTTTGGAAATGGTTTATATCTGACATTTTAAGCAGGGCACTCTACAGAGTATCCTCATAGTATCCACCTGGTACACCTTCCGTATCATGCATCAAAAACTCATAAAACAGCAAGATTAACTTTTAAATTGGTGAAATTTAGAATCTACGTTAAAATCCCATTAGAAGGTCACGGAGTAATCGTAATAGTTTTTTTTTTTTGAAACAGTAAATAGTAAAAAAAAAATAAAACCTATAACGCCTGTTGACTGCTACTTACAGATGATGTGTTTGAAGTGTAGCAGTCAACAGGCATTATACGTCTTATATTCTTTTAAACTTTTCACGGTTATAAAAAAAACTATTGCGAATACTCCGTGACCTTCTAATGGGAAATTTAACGTAGGATCCAAATTACACCAATTTAAAAGTTGATCTTGCTGGTTCTTTATGGAGTTTTTGTTGCATGATATGGAAGGGATACTACGTGGATACTATAAGGATACTCTGTACAGTATCCTTTCCGTTCACTTCGTCCGTTACGGACTAACCCATTTTTGCACAAAAACGTGACTTTCTCGATGTACCCAGCGTATATAAACCCCAGACGTTCCCAAATTATCTGCCTTTACGTATCAGGCAGTCTTACTGTCTAACCGATCTACCGTTAACGAAACGCTCTGACAAATTCGCTTCTTCTACCTCATCGTGACCAAAGAAACGCTCTGATGAAGCCGTGCAATTTAAAGTTTAAATAAAAATAGTTCACGCGTGCTTAGACCTTATACTACAGTTCCTTGTGCTGACACTTTCGGTTGTTCTACAATGAGTCTATTCCGAATAAAGTCTGCTGTGCTATTCGTTTGTGAAAAAAGAACTCAAGGGCGGATTCGGTAGCTGTTTAGGACCGTGTATCGCTCTACAATATAGTGAACATTGATCGTGTGTCGCTTTACTAAATTAATAAAGTTACTTCAAAGTAACTTGCAAAAATATCCGGTAGTTTTCCGTTGCTGCTCTATAAAATATACGGAGATACGATGAACACGACAACACATCTCTTGCCTTTTTAGGCGTCGAGAGGTAACAGTAAGTTTTTACTGTACAACATTACAAATATCTATTTGTTCTTATTTCTAATAAACTTTGTGAACTTTAAATATACCTATTCATTATAATACTGTATACTAACACAGTACGCATAGGGCTGATAAGTAACAAACGTACCTACGAAAAATAATTGGTTAGTCCTTAGTAGCCTCACATAATCAGAATACTGGTCTTTCTATTTCTAGCATTTTCCAAACTTCCCTTGCCTTTTCCTCAGGACGTGACAATAATATATATTATTTTGGGGCGGAAAGCTTCTATTCCCGGGATAGCAAATATTAATAGCTTCATATTCTGACGTAAGATATCATATCCTATCAAAGTATTTATTTTGAACTTCGATATTGAAAATCGGACACTTCAATGCTCTAATGCGTTATTCTGTGCTCTAGCTGTAAACTTGCCAATCGTACGCAAAAAGTACTCCAGAACGCCTTCTACCCGTCTACTGCCACCTAAAATATATAGGTGGAAAAATACGAGTTTCTTGACTCTTTCGAAAATATTATTTTAACAATGGATATATCAGCCAGTTCTTGAGCCGACGAGTGCGAAAACCTGCCCCACGCTGGAACACGCGTAAAAGTATTATCCGCGTATCTCAAAATTAGAAGATTTAAAAAACTGAAAAGTCAATTTAAAAATAGTAGAATCGTAAAGATTAAGTGAATAAAACTTTTTCCTATTTGAATTTTTTTGTCAAACGTTTATTTTCAATAATCAAAGCGAAATATCGAATAAAAGTTTCACACTTAATTAAGTTTTAATACATAAATCGCTTTAACTCGGTTAAATATTATTTAAATGAGTTCATATTTATAGGACTTATTAAAAATACTATAGCGATGCCTGGAAATTGATGGAAAAGTTAAAAATCGCTTATTATTTAATAATATTTAATTGTAAAATGAAGTAAGTCGATAATTATGCTTTCTTGGTTTCGCCAGTAAACAGTATCTAGGTAACTTCGAGTTTCAAAGAACTTCCAATGAGTGATTTGTTAAAAAAATTAAGTGAAGTTTTTTAAAAAATCTTATACCGATTTGTTAGAAATTGACTGAGATATTCATATGTGGAGAAAAAACTCGACGTCTGCCCGCGTGAGAAGACTGCCTAACGGATCAGTCCTCGCAACGCATTAGTTAACCTTAAGGAGCGGGCAGACGTCGAGCATTTTTTCCAAATATGAATATCCCATGCAATTTCTAACGAATTGATATGAAATTTTCGAAAGAATTTCATTTAAAATGAAATATTTCGCTTTTATTATTAAAAATAAGCGTTTAACAAAAAAATTATAATAGGAAAAAGTTTTATTTCCTTATTCTCTACAATTCTACTTTTTTTCAATTGATTTTTACATTTTTTAAATTCTCTACCTTTGAGACCCGCGGGCAATCCTTTTACGCGTGTTCAAGCATCGGGCTGGTTTTTGCACCCGGCAGCTCAATTTTGGCATAAATTATAAAACGCGGAATGAAAAAGGCATAGCTATGTGTCAAGAAAAAATTGTTATTTATAAAATAAGACATTAGAAGTTTTTACGCTTTAAAAATATTAATATATAGTTAATACTGTTTCTCTTTTACTAGTTTTCCATCTAGTGGGTTACTTAATGAAAATGTTGAAGGTCTGCACCTGTACTGGGATTGGTCTTTAGATATTTTTTATTCAGTAGTAATTAAAAATTACACTTACCGAGCGAAAGTTTTTCACCAGAATCTGGTGGCAAGGTGAAACCTAAAACTGCCATACTAGCAATTAGGACACAAGGTACGATCAAATTGAAAAAGTAATACAGAGTCCTTCTTCTTATAATGACAACAAATGTGATATCTATGTAGGGCTCTGGACAACAATTGTAGTAGATTTCATTCCTTTTGCCAGGTACTCCTGAAAAATAAGGTTATGATTCAATTGATTTGAAGTAGAAAAAAAGTGCAATTGGACAGGTACTGAAGTCCTTAGGCACAATCCTAGTAAGTCCTAAATCTACTTGTGCTACGACCCTATCAAACTCATAGATAAATACAACATTTTATTCTTAATCGTGGTGCAAGTATATGTCTGATCTTAAACTGTTTAGAAAGATTTAACACATTATTATTTTGAAAAATGAATAACATTTATAAAATGAAGACTTGTTATTAAATAAATTTAAAAAAGTTTAAGTATATGAATATAACGTAAATTAATACATGGACTTAACTGTATGCATTTATGTTCAATCAAATCTGCTGTCCAACGCAAAAACTTAAGAAGTTGTGTTTGCCATAGAGAATATTATGCGGTAATATAAATAGGGGAAAATAATTATTACGTACAATTTCATCCGAAATTTTGAAAAACGTAATATGCACTGAAATCAAAAGTGAGTATTTAAAAAGTATAATCTTCTTTCTTTTAAATAACATAAAGCATATCGAAATTGTATTTTAAAAATTAGCCCTATACGAATTGCGAATAGTGCTAAAGCACTATATATAACATTGTGAGGCTCTGTTGATAAGATTAGGGAACAAGATTTTGTTTTTCATCAATTGGTAGGAAATTTCTGTATGTTTTTTATGTAGATTAGAAAGCTGATGGAGAAAATGCCATATCCTTTCGCGGTTTCAATGGAAAAAACAGGTCTGAAAAGTAACCAAAAAACATTTTTGGTTGTTTTGAAAACCTATGCTTGTATTAAGGAAACCAGAAATATGAAAGGTTTTTCATAGGACTAAAATTAAAGCCTGACTCATCTACAAAGATCCAATGTTTTCGAAAATTATCTTATGTTTTTTGACGTTTTTGTACGTGTATAGTATGATTTTTTATTTTGTATGCAATATTAAACTTTAAATGTTAAATATCTTCGGAAATGTTTATGTCACGAAAAAAGGATAGTTTCAGAATCAGTTCTTCCAAATACATAAAATGATACCATTAAATTAAGTAAACCAAAATATTATCAAACTCTGTATGTTATTGGTCAAATTTGGAGAATTAAAAAAATTAACACTAGGTAACATCATTTCGTTTATCATCAATGAATAAATGTCGAATTTCTTCAAATTAAAGTTTAAAAAATGGCATGAAAAATATTTTCAAGTTCTGTTGGAAGTATTTGATTTCCATGAACAAAATAAAAAGATCTGCTTTTATTTATATATTTGAAAGAAACTTTATCTTTGAGAGTATCCTAAAGTATAAAGCTTTCAACTCTTTACATTTGATTAAGAATACCTTGGTTATTTATTTGAAATCCTGGGCAGTTTTTGTTCCAAAAATTTTTAAGTCAATTAATTATTTATAAGGAAAATAAATTTATAAAAACATGCTTAGCATCTCTGCACCAAAAAATAATTTTTCATCTTTTGAACTTTTTTCGTTAGATAAACCAATGGCAATTTACAGCATTATAAACAAATCATTTTTTAAAGAAAACTGACATATTTTCACAGTTGTATCTCAGAATCTATTGTTTAGGAATATTTAAAACTCTTACATCGCCTATAACTTTATCCAGGTTAGATCTCTTGAGAAAAAAAAAGAAATCTTCTGATTGAACAAAAACTTGTCTGTGAATTGTATTTAAAAAATTTCTATTTCTGAAACAATCAATTACTAGATTTGCTCACAGCCTTATAAACAATATATTTATCTCAAATCTACGCCCTGGGATATCCTTGGGATAACCTGGGGGATAAATGGGATATCCCGGTATATCCTATTGCTGTGAGGGAATATCATTACACATCCACAAAAAAAAATTCGGGTACTTTTGACGAGACATATGTATTCCTATGTATTTTGATCCGCTGAATCCGAAGCTGAGGTCAAAATAGCACCTTTCATGATTGGTTTGCAAAATAACCTCAAAAAACCGTATTTTGGAGCATATGATATAAAAACATACTTTTTAACGGAATTCTAGCTGCTGATTCCAAAAATAGAGCTAGATTATTTATATAACTGAGATGCGACAGTGACAAATTACTTGCTATGACATAACCTCAGAAAAAAATTCTTTTAGCAGCAATTTTTAATCCAGCATTGCACTTTTATGGATTTTGAGCTGCAGAACCCAATTTTTAAGCCAAATCTGTATTGTGTCAAAATTTATCAAGTGGGCCACTTTTTTATGGGCTGTGATTTTTCTTCGGGAATGCGTGATAAGTTAGAGTTTTGCATAAATAAAATGGCCTTGAAACATTTTTGCAAAATTTTCATTTTTTGAGTCGTTATTGTTATTTGACTTTTTTAGCATTGTTCTCGTAATTAATTTTTTTCTCCCGATCGGTACAAGCAATCGTCATAATTGTTAAAAAGAGATATTTCGAGTTTCACTCGTGTAAAAAACTACGAATTGTTTGCCGACGTTTCGTGAACATTGCAGTTCACATCTTCAGGGCTGACCTGAAACTGAGTTATCAGGTCATGATGTTCTTAGGTATACTTTCTAGCATGCCTGTGATTAGCCAGAGCGCCCCATCATGGGGACTGGTCAAACTTGATTGGCCAACACGTCTTTTTTTTTAAATCCGGGAGAACGGAAAGCCAAATCGGATTGGTACTCGTATTATATCCATTGTCCCTATTCATGTTATTAGGGTTTTTGAAGATTTCGATTAAATAAAATGTTATGTCCTGTTTCGATATGATGGTCAGCTAGTGATGATTGCGTGAAATGTTTTAGCCTGATTTTACTTTTATGTTCCTTCATAGGTTGGCTACTGACTATTGTTTTTGTGGGGTCCTTTTTAAGTTTTTTGTATATATCATCAATTAGAAGGTCCATGATTTTGTTGTTACAGTCTTTTTTATTCATTATTACTGCTGTTTTGCCTTTGTCTGCGGGTAATATTATAATATCTTTATTTTGATTGAGTTCTTTAATTGCGGTTTTTTCCTGTTTTATTAAGTTTGAGGAGGGAACTTGAGCTTGGTGTAAAATGTTTGCCGTCCTGCGTCGTACGTCATTCGCTTTTTCGGGTGGAAGGGTATATATTGTGGATTTTAAATTGCGGATTATTTCTTCTTTTGGGGATTTTTAATGGAAATATAACAAAACGAAAAATTGCCTTTCTTGGACGTATTAGTTTACAAAAAATCTGATAACACATTAGGACATGATGTTTACAGAAAACCCACGCATACAAACAGATACCTACAAGCCTCCTCCCACCATCACCCATCTCAAAAACAATCGGTCATCAACTCCCTTGTATACAGAACTGTCTCCATAACAGACAATGATAACTTAAAAAAGAAATTACAAAACGTTAAACAAATCCTAGTACAAAACGATTACGCAGACAAATAAATTGATAAAGCAATAAGAAAACAAACTCAAAAAAGCAAGTCAATACAACCTACGAAAGAAAGAGAGAGACAAATGAACACCAGCCTATCCTACATCCCAGGTGTCACAGAACAAATAGGAAGATTTCTCCACAAACACAACATTTAAACCATATTTAAACCACCTGCGAAAATAGGACAACTACTAAATAATCCTAAAGATAAAAAGGCACCCCTCAGTGATCCAGGAGTATATAAAATCCCTTGTTCTATTGGCAAAGTCTATATTGGAGAAACCGGGAGAGCGGTGAGCCAACGTATGAAGGAACATGAAAGTAAAGTCAGGCTCAAACATTTCACGCAATCAGCACTAGCTAAACATTATATCGAAACAGGACATAACATTTTATTTGATGAAACATCAGTCATTGCAAAAACACACAACAAATTTCCAAGAAAACATAAAGAAGCAATCGAAATCTTTAAAAACAAGTCAAGTTCGACCAGTCCCATGGTGGGGCGCTCTGGCAAATCACAGGCATCGTGGAAAGTATACCCGAAATTTCTCTTTATCAAAATGAATCATCGTGACAGCATAAAATCTATTATCAATCGTCATAATTTTTGGCATGTTTCGTTAAATATGTTCATTCTATAAAATAAAAATCATTTGGCCATTGTTGCATAAATATTTATTAAATAAGCAACAATTTTGATAAACAAATAGAATTTGTTCTAACTTCTCGATTGATTTCAATGCTTTAGTTGACTAATTACGATAGCTCGTTTAGTTACGAAGATTTTAGTAACAAAAATTAGGGAACTCGCATATCATCAAAAGTTATGCATGTTTTCGTGTTGACGTTCCGCGCTCCATTCCACGCGAAGTACGATATTCACGAGTTCAAGTTCGCCACATATATGGGTTCCAAAGTTGCGTAATTAATTTTAAAAAACTAAGAATGATATCAAAAAGTGAAAACACCTCTGGATTCGTCTCGGAAATATACATAATACACCATTGCATTCCTGTTTATAACAATTGCAGAAAGATAACAAATGGCGTAATTTTTTAACAAATTGTTTAAAAAGGAAAAAAGCACAACGAGATATTTTCGTGATGAATTTAATGGTGCACTTGGTTTTTCGATCCGATGCATAATTTGTTTATAACAATTGCAGAAAGATAACAAATGGCGTAATTGTTTAACAAATTGTTTAAGCAAAAAAAAATGCACACCGAGATATTTCCGAGACGAATCCAGAGGTGTTTTTACCTTTATGATATGACTCTTAATTTTTTTTAAATTAATTACACAACTTTGAAATCCATATCTGTGGAAAACTTCATGGCGTGAATATCGTACTCGCGCGGCATGGAGCACGTTTTTGCCACTGATGGAGACACGTTTGGGGCCTGAACGACTAATCGCAAAAAACCCCGAAGTCGCGAGCAGTCGACTGTCGGGCGACCAGCAGCAAGTAGACAGGCATGCGCTTGGCCCCATAAAAAAAGGACGCGTTATTAAGACTTTTTTTACGGTGGTGTTTCTTCAGGGGGCGTTCAATGTGAGTGTTCATCCTTACGCAAAAAGGCAAAACGTTGTGCGCCAAGGTTGACACACGTAGTGTGTTTTTTTCAGCGGCGTTTGATTTTTTACTCAAGTCTCGTTGATCCACGCAGACTTGTAAATTCAGTAGGTATTATATGGGTCATTAGTTTTCTATGCAGTACGATGTAAAATAACACAGCATTTTTTTTACCGTGTGGGAAAATTCGGGACATGTATGCAAAATACTTCAACATTAAGTTTCTGGAACAAAAGCAGTTCTGGAACATGAGACAGACTATTTTACAAGCAGCAGTGCAGATTCCAACATAGCATGTGAAACATCTGATGACGCGTACACTTCACATGACATAAAAACTAAACATTTAGAGAAGTGGCCCCAAAGGAAATTGAATGCCTTAATTCGATATTTAGGATTAACCAAAGATGGCGCTGAACACCTTGCTTCAGGTTTGAAAAAAGTCAATTTAGAAAAAAGGAGAAACTCAAGTGTTTATCGAAACAGAGAACAGTATTTTTGGAAATACTTTTATTTTGTTCGAGAATTTTCTTTAGTTTATTGCACGAATGTTAATGGACTAAAAAATAATTTAAAACCAGGAGTTTACGAAGATGGAGAGTAGAGATTATTCATAGACTCCTCTAAATAAAGCCTGAAGGCTGTTTTCTTGCACAATACAAATGAGTATGCATCGATACCAATAGCTCTTTCAACAAAACTCAATGAAAATTACAGTAATATGAAAATCGTCTTGGAACAAATCAAGTACGAACAACATAAATGGCAAATTTCTGAAGATTTCAAAGTTCTTACGATACTTCTGAGACAACAATCAGGAAATACGAAGTATCCTTGTTTCTTGTTTCCTGGTAATTATTATAAGAAAAAAATTTGGCCGACAAGAATGTCACTGGAACGAGGATACAGAAACGTCATTAATAAGCCATTAGTGGAGCCATCAAAATTAATTGTCCGTAATAATTGTATGATCAACGTTTAGTCTTCTCACACATTTGTAAACAAAAAATTCCGTCTTTCACTCTCTTGATCTGAACGTATCAGAGCATGAAAATTGGTCTATAAAATTATTAGTGAGAATAATAATAGCAGATCGTTATCAAGGTTTCTGAAAAGTAAGGTTAAAAATTAATTATTAACATTTGGTTACGTTGAAAACCCCAAGTTTTACCTTTAGAAATAGCCGAAAAAAGAATTTGCAATTTAAATTTGTTTCCACAATTATTAATTGTTATCGATGGATAGCGCACATTAATTACAAAATAACAGACTGCTAATACTTTAAAGAAACGTAATTTTTTTTAAATATATAAGATGATCAACATTTCAATAAACAACTGCAGTTAACAATAAAGATTGTTTATTGTAATGTAAAAGCTCCCCGAAAGTCTAGAAGTTAATTATTTACACTTCATTTCGCTGAAAACGCCAAGTTTGAAATTCTGAAAATATGCAGGAAGTGCATTTGTTGTATAAATTTGTTTAAGCAATTATCAATTGTTATTCCATGACGAAATCTAGTAAGCAAGTAACATTTCCGTATCACTTTTCGCTGGGTGAGCAGCAAAATTGATTTATCTAATCATAAATACTTTCTGTGGATAATTGCTTATAATATTTGTGCAAAAAATAACAAATAATATACGGTTTTTCATGACCTCAATTAAAAACTATTTTTGTGTATAAAAGTAGTAAGTACAGTCTGTCAAGTTAAAGCGTGGGTGGCTTTACTCGCAGTCGGTAAGGTGTATCGACATGATTTTGGTGTCAAAATATTAAGAAAAGCTCCCTCTTTC
>NC_046659.1:23553583-23574243 GCF_010883055.1 Belonocnema kinseyi | reverse complement strand
GACTGTGACTGCACCATATATCTAGTCGGGAGTGGTGCTGACTGAAAACAGATGATTTGGAGCGATTCGCGCGCCATATGTGGGTCATTCTAAGGACTTATTAAACTACCCTCGTAGATATAGATATAGATATAGATATAGATATAGATATAGATATAGATATAGATATGGATATAGATATAGATAGATGGATGAATGGATGGATGGATGGGCAGATGAAAAAGTAGGTTTTGTGCCTGGTAGAATACAAAGTCGAGAAGTAGGAGTGTAAAGAAGAAGATGGAAATTGAAATAGGATGAGTAAAGAAGGTGGTAATTGAGTTGAGAGTATGAGAGAAGATTAAATAAAAGTAATAATGATAATAAAACAATATTTTTACAGTAAAAAAGGAATATGAGGTAGGAAAATTTTAGAATAAATCAGGGTAAGGGGATGTTAAGGATGTAGGAGGATATCTATTTTGATGGAATTTGGGTATTAATGGATGTGGAAAGCTACGACTAGGGATATTTTTAGGAAGAAGGGAGTTCCAAAAGATGAAGTTGGTTCTAAGGCTATTGATTAATGGGGTCAAGTAGTGTCGATTCTCGTTAGAGTGACTGACCCATCGGCATAGACGGCAGGACGAGAATACGGGCAAGACCTCGTGAGAGATCCTCTTTCGCTTCGGACTTTCGGAGACGATACCCCCACTTCTTGCAATACCAAACTGTTCTTCCACTTATTTAGTGAAAGTGAATAGCCCTTGGTAAGTCTAAAATTCGTCGTCGTGGTCTCTGTTGTTGTATTATCTGTGAAAAAAGTACTAAATTTATATCGTATATCAAAAATTTTAATTTACAGCTACCCCTTTTTTCAAGGTATATGAAGGCAATATGTTTCTAGAGGGTGGCAAAGAAAATCCGAACTAATTAAAAATTCTAAAGTAAACTATATAATAGTATCTACGAAATTCGCTGTTTACAACAGTAGTGAAACGATTTACATTGTTTCATAACCATAGGGTAGAGAATTATTAATATTTAAACTTATACGTTTAGCCTTGTACACTGCTGATTCTGTGCCATCAGCCGCGCGAGCTATATACCCGTAACATTTTGCACGGCCTGAAACGAAAGCGTGTATATAGCTACCCTTTTCATGAACTTTTTCGAGTTCATCGGTTTAATTTCCCAAGAGTGAGTCTACAGGTGGACTATATTCGCCCGGAGTTCCGCAAGTGATGTATATGCAGGAATCCGTGTCATAATATTTCAAGACACGTGGGTCTAGCCATGGATCACAAATCGGGGATTTTATATATTTTGCCGTGATCGAGTTTTATGGCTTTTGCCTGTTCGTATTGTCGTAAGTATTCAACTTTGGAAGCCTCATTGATACACTGTGAAGGCCACCCACTCGCTTCTTGCATAATTTTTAAAAACGTATTGATATATACTGCGAAAAGACCACCCTTGTAAGTTGATGGATCATATTGAACAACCTTATATTGCCAAATTTCTGATATCTCTACGAGCTTGAAGCCTATTTTTATGGCTATTTTTAATTCAAGGGAAACCCAAGTACCTTGAAGTACACGCTGCCATTTATCTTCATGCAGACATTCATCCTGTTCAAGAGTTTCACAACGTGTACGACAGAGGAAAAAAATCAATTTATCATGCATAAGAACAGGGAGAAGAAGGTGATAAAGATTTCGTGGTGGAAAAACTGTTCAACGTACTAAGCCCTCGACTTTGCTAAGATTGTAATTTGGACCTGTAAATGTTTTACACGTATCAGAACCAACGAACAATGTTGGATGCCCTATAGGAAACATGCCTATCTTCGAGATAAAAGGATGCAAAGGGCAAACATCTTTATATTTCATTATCACTCTATCTTTCACCTCCTAATAAGCTTGAGTGTTTCCCGTTCAACCTCCGTAAATAGCATCACTAGGGCTTAATATTTTGTCTAGTTTTAGAACGGGATGATATTTTTAAAATTGAGACGGATCTTCGTCCTCTTTTTTCAAAGGCCTGAAATTGCATTATTGCATTTCAGTGACTTCGTCACCGTACTTTAGTTATTGAATCGTTTGCAACCGTGCTAAAAACAGCTGTAAGACTGGAAGACATGGCGCGGTCCGTCGTCGTCTTCTTAAAAGTACCCGTCGACAATACGTCCTTCGCGAAGACGATACTCTCTAGCTCTACCAGCGTGTTGAATATCAGCACCAAGCTCTCCTTCCATAAATGAAAAACATTCGATGGTAACACTAGACTGATTATCATCGTATTTGTAACCGCTTCTTGGTATAATCCCTATCGTCTGCTCTCGCAAAAAATGCTTTCGAAAAAATAAATTACAAGCCGATGCAATCATGGGGGACTCTGTGAAAGTGCAAACATATTCACATTCTAGACATATTTTACGCAAAGCAATACATGCACGACCTAAGATATTTGCATCATTTTTACAATAAAATAGCAGCTCATGCCAAAAATGAAATTGTTGATTCGGGTCAAGATTTTTTTCCTCGTACCAGTTAAAAAAATCTTTTGAAGCTTTTTTACTCATTGTATCCGGAAAATAAAATTCAGTTGAAGGCAGAGGATTACAATAATGTTTAATTACCGGAATGATAACTAAATGTGGGAATCTCCCTTTTTTCACCTATACCTTCTATTCCAAATGAACAGCCATGT
Source organism: Belonocnema kinseyi (assembly GCF_010883055.1). Taxonomy (NCBI): domain Eukaryota; kingdom Metazoa; phylum Arthropoda; class Insecta; order Hymenoptera; family Cynipidae; genus Belonocnema; species Belonocnema kinseyi. The sequence continues at coordinate 23,571,552 of NC_046659.1, read as the reverse complement.
GTGAGTTATGAAAACTGCAGCGCGGGACACAACCGTCAGTTATACTCTGAAAATGTCAACATTTAACATGTCGCAGTTTCCGAGTCAAACGATAGAATCCACCGTCAACCAGAGTGAAGACTCTCAAGATTTAACAGTGAAAAGTGTACCAACAAAACGAGTTTGTACTGCAGATATGTCGTCATCTGAAAGTGTAACAGCGAAAAAAGTAAAATATTCAGTTCGTCAACCTCTAATTTTCGCAACTATCTATGCATCAAATAACTCTTCTTCAAAAAAGATTATTATTGGTTTGAAAATGTAAGTCAATGGATCGTTTGAAACAGTTATAGGATTCTTGGATAATAAATCCCATGGAATCTCTATTAATAGTGACGAATGGCTTCAGATACAGCAAAAATTCGATCTCGGGGTTCCTAATTTGAGGACCGATGCAGTAACAATAACTTCAACTGTCGTTTTTTACAGATTAAAATTGGCCGTCGTAAGGTATTTTTTACAACTTCTTATAATGCAAAAGCTATTTAAATCGAAAAGATTGTACAGAAAGCAGCCACGACAACAGCAACTACATCGGCAAATAGCGCGACGCAAGGAAAAAATGTGACACTACATGTACCTGGCATTATTTTTCAAGCACCTACATTTTGAGGTCTTGTCAACATTGTCATGTACATTGATGAACGCATCAGAAGTATGAAATGGCTATTTTCGAATATCAAGCTCTGCAAGGATTTTTTCGTAAAAGAATCAAGTGCTTATTTTTGACGGAGAAAAACAAAGACCATCCAGTAAATTTATGCATCAAATTATAAATGTTAAATTTGAATATTTTAAGCAACAGGTAAAGTACAAATTGTCGTCGGATTTTCTAAATTGACATTTTCCACTTGTATTTGCGAAATCACATGCATTTGAATTACTAAAATGACAAACTAAATAAAAAATAATCTGTGTACAATATAAAAAAGACTACTATCTGTCGAAAAATATAAGCACCTCGATTTTTGTACAGATTTTCATGTCAATCTCAGCTGAAAAAATTCTAAAAATATGAGACAATATGCGTCACACGTGAAGGTTTTCGAAATACTGATACATAGTTTCAAAACGTTCTGATGATTAGCGATTATTTCCTGACGAAAGAAAGGTGAAAAAGTACCATAATAACTTAGGGCCAAAAATAATCATTTGTTAATATGTTATTAACAAAAACGTAGGGAGGTGTCATCTCCGAAACTAAGAAACGTAGATGGAGGATTCTTAAAGCAAATTACACATTTCTAGCTTCTGAAAGTATTGCATGTATTTTCAATGAGCAAAAAGTTGCAGCCAATTGGCTCGATTATCGTTAAGTCTTTTGTATTTTTCCAAAAATAAAATAATTATTTAAACATCCAAGTGCAACTTCTTCTCTTTGAAAATAGATACAACACTATCAAAAGCCAAAAACGTGTAATTTGCTTCAAGAATTATCTCTGTACGTTCCTTAGTTTCTGAGATGACACCTCCCTGTGTTTTTTCTAACAACTTATTAACAAATATAAATTTTGGGCACTAAATTTCACCATTGTGCACAGAAAAGATCAAGGTATAATAGTATGATTATCGTACTTTTTCACATATATTGTACCTATATTTTTTGGAGCGATGGCAATGATGGTAATTTCAACAAGAAATTGTAAGATTTTTACTAGTCGAAAATGAAAGTCGACATTTATATCGACGATAACAAGTATATATAGACATATATATTTCTCTCCATATGTGTGTATATGTATGCATGGTGTGTAAGATGTGAGAACGTGTTTATGCATTTTAAATGGACATTTTACAAGAATCTACTGAAAAAATTTTGAAACTGTTATCTGTCAACATTTTTCTAAACCTGAAATAAAGATTACTTTTAGTTAATATGATATTTTTCTATTTTCCAAAACCTTCCTTGCGTGTGAAAGTATATGAGATTAAAATCCGAGCTCAGGTAAGATAATTTAGCATATTGCGATGAGGTCTGAAGGTTTTTAGTTAAACAACTAAAAGTATTTGCACCCTTATTAGTTTAAAAAAACGGAAAAGTGTTTGGGAGGATTCAAAATACCATAAACTCTACACTTTTTTCATTTCTGCTATTCTGTGAAGATATGAAGGGTTTGAATCAAATAAAAATTATATTTTCACACCTAGTGTGAAAGTGTCAGCTAGTGCCGGGTACTAGCTGATTATCAGCATGAAAACTAGACTCTAATAAGCTTAAAAAGTCTGGTTCGTGCCCTCGCTGGCAACATGACAGTCGAGTTATTCTGAATACGGTAATACCACAGAATTAAATTATATAATTATAATTATAGTTATTCATGATATTGTGCGTGAATCTTCAAACAATACAACTGCAAAGCTTTTCACTGAAGGTAGTCACCACAAAAATCCTAGTTTCATCTTTATCTCGGGAAATTTATTTTATCAGGGACATGGACAAAAAGATATATCACTCAATAAGAGTTATATTGTTGTTTTTAAAAATCCTCGAGATCTGGCTCAATTTCAACATCTTACTTGACAAATTCATCCAGAAAATCCTCTTCTTATACAAGAAACCTATCAGGAACGAACATCTAAACCTAATGGTTACTTTCCTCTCGATTTAAAACAGTCTACACCCGACAATTGTCGTCTTGCAACAAATACCTTTTAAACCGACCGAGGTTCATATGTGTACACAACTGTCACAAATATAAAAGGAGGAGTTCGAGTTAATGACATACCAGTTGTACGTCTGTGATGGCGTCGAATGCACCTAAACAAATTGGTGAAAAAACACAGAAGCATTGCGTGCGTTCTGTCGCCTCGATAGTAATCAATGGAAAGCGATTCTGAGCACAGCCATTGCAAAATTCGTCAAATGTATATGTGAGTGTGCTCTAAATTAGTTAATAGCTATTTAACTAAGCTGTTTTCATTAAATTAGATGAGCAGGGAAAGCTCAACTGAACTACGCTCCTTATTTAATCATTAATGATTCAATGGGACGATCTACTTGTCTTTTTGACAGCTTAGCGGTTAGATGCAACTTCTCGCGAAGCCTGGGAGGACCCACTAAGACCTTCGGATAACCAGCCTACTTTTGATTCGCTTAACCATTTTTTGAGAGACAAGGTCAGCACGCTAGAAGTCGTAAAGAACATATCTTCAACTTCGATTGGTTCATCTTCTAGCAAGGACAGTATTCGCACATAGTGCGCAGTTGTCTCTCTGTGAGGCAGTGCCAGACCTGCCCTGGAAAGCACCATACGATGCTGCATTCACCTCCTTCAGACAATTGATCACCACCTGGTTCCTCAGAAAGTGACTCCCTTTCACTTTGACCTACCAACTTTTCCACTCTGAACCCTAACTCAACAGATTCTGCCAATGCTCACAACACACAATCATCCATGTGACTCAAGGGAGCTCTCCTACTGGCTATTGATTGTTGACACTGAAGCTTTAGATTGAAGTCGTCATCGAACTCGAATACTACTTGAACAAAGGAGTTCAGGCATATTTCATATCGGAGCCACTTGTCCAGACATTGAGATTGACCAGAGAACACGCTATCATCTCTGTGCTCAGTGTGAGCAATCTAAAAACGAAACCAACCAGGGGCTGGTCCAAACAAAGATTTGCTCTCTATTCAATCCTTAAACTACTTTGGTGGTAAAAGCAAACATTTTATCTATACTAATTTGATATGTACATCCTGATGGTATATATAAAGAGGATTGGGAACATCTCAAGGGTTTAGAATTGGCAGACCCTTTGTTTGCAAACACGTGGAATTATGGAAATAATTCTAGAGGCAGATGTCTACTCCTATTTTATTGAGGAGGGACTAAGAAAAGGGAGTTTAGGAACTCCAACTGCGCAAAAAACTTTGTTATGTTGAATTCTTTCAGGACTTCTATCAGGGGAGTTTTCTTCTCCTAGGCATTTTCTTGTCAGATTACAAACTACGGTAGATTATGAACTATTAAACTTACTACGGAGATTTCTCGTCCAGGAGGTTGCAGCATCGATCATTTTTTAATATACTCTAGCCGAACAGGAGTGTGAGCAGATTTTTTCCTACACTCATCAACTTAGTCAAGATGGACGCTACATCGTGCGTCTACCTCTAAAGGATCGCTATCTAAATCTTGGACATTCAAAAGACACTCGTCTCCAAAGTAGAAGTTCTATAACCCAATCAGCGTTACTTCTTACCACATTATTATGTGATAGCCTTGAATAGGAGGTCTGAGCCTACTATCAAAAAACTGTTGAAAAACCGGGTTTCAAACCTGGAGCAGTTTCTGCAAGGAGTACACGTTTAACATCTAGAGAATGCTATGTCTTTTCTGCTAAACCAGGATCCATCTTTTCGTTAGATCACGGAACGAACAGTGTTTTCTAAAAGAGCTTTTGAAGCTTCAACTGAGTCAGATAAGATTGCTCGTTATATCGTCGACAACCACACAAAATGGAAATTTAAAGCTTCTGCCGCTTCGCACTTTAAAGGATTGTAAGAAGCAACGGTACGATATGTTAAACACCAAACCCGCCCCATTATTGGAGATACTACTCTAACCTTCAAAGAAATATCCACTTTTATCGCACAAGAGATATTCTACGGAATATCTTAACGAGCTGTAATCTGCTCCTAAATTGCAGAAGCCAACCACTCCGGTCAAGATCGGTGAACTAGTTTTGATTTTACAGGAAAAGTTCTCTCCTACTAGTGGCCCAAAGTGGTAAAAAAACGTTTTTTTTTGTTTATAAGCCTAATAATTTAAGATTGGCTTAAGGAAATTAAATGAAATTTAGACTGAATACAATTCATGTCATACCTATTAAGGCAAAAATACTTACAAAATTCAAATTTATTTTCCATGGCTGGAAAATTCATGGAAACTCGGGTAGTCTTCATATTTTATAAATAAACTGACAAACTTTTAGCAATAATAATAATTTTTTTATGATAACACTTAAATTTCTTTATTTACATCAGTAGAGAGAAAGTGCCTTTGCGAAAGGTTATGGAGCTCAATGGGTAGAAGAGATTTTTGTGATAACAAGAATAATCAAAGGCCTTAGGCAAAACCCTAATGTTTACGAGTTATAAAATCTGTTTGGTGAGGATATATACGGAGTGTTTTTACGAAAGAGAACTATCAGGTGTAAAGAAATATACTGATATTATTAAGGCAGAATTTATAATTGATCGAGTGATACGTATTAGGGGAAAGGGTCCTAAAAACAATTAATTGGTAAGTGAATGGGATGTTCTGATAAATCCGATTCCTGGATATTTGCTACTGTTCTAAAAAACTTGCAATCAATATCGATCAATATCACCTAATTTTCCCGAGCAATAGTATTATGAACTATTTTTCACACAATGCTACGACTCGATTCACTGCACAATTGTGGCACGAAATACGTTTACAGGGTCGTTGGACTGTTAGACTCACAAAAATTCAATTACCAAGAACATTTCTTCATGTAAGACACGAGTCACCTGCTCGACTGAAAAATAGCAAAGCTTTAATTACAAATGCACTGAACAGTATGAATGAAGGAAAAAAGAAAAATTATTATACACAGACAATTAATGTTCGTTTTAAGGAATTTGATCAAACCTTGAAAAGAAAAACTTTGGATAAAATTTATCATCTTTCGAACGGCTTGGGTTATAAATTTGGTCTGAGGAATTTCGGGACTCCAGTTACCCGGAGTTCGTGGTATAGAGAGTATTGCGCAGCTTAGAAAAGGAATTAAACAGAAAGAAATTAAGAGGCTTGGTACAACGCATAAATAAAAGAAGAAGAAAAAGAAAGAAGTAAAAAATCTAAAATCTAAAAAGAAAATCAATAGTAGTAAGAAAAGGAAAAATTTGAAAACACAAAAGAAGCGAAAGCGTAAAACTAGTTCTGGAAAAAATCATTGCATGATGTCCCTTTTACAAGCCCGCTTCATCGCTGACCGATGATTCGCCAATAGAGTTTCTCATTTCAGGCCACGGCGAAGAATACCTAGATGTCGCGCATACAATGCTTAGTATACGCGTCAAATTGGAAGAACGAACAGAAACTTCTGCAATTGCTGACGGTCCGAAAAATGTAAGTGTGATAAATAATTTGCTTCATTCAATGTTCAATCAGGTGTACTTATACTTCAATCAAAACCTCGCTTCTTCTACAAACACCGCATACGCCTACAGAGCGTACCTGGAAACATTGCTCAATTGTGGTCCAGCTCCAAAAAAAAACATGTGATTTCTGCTCTCTGGGCTGCAGATACTGCAGGAAAACTCTTCGAATCTTACATAAAAAAGATGCTTTTCGCCTTATGGATCCTGTCAGGACATGCAGTTGACACGTTTTTGACGCATCGCTCCTTACTCCACGTTCAAAAATAGGCTCCGGAATTTTCATAACGCACAAAAAAACTCCAGTGCAAGAAAATACCGTATAACAAAAGTCAAGGTCAAAGCGCTTACTTTACACGGGGGTATTCACGGTGAAACTCTTAATAATGTTACTCTCGGACTGTTGCCTAAAAGAATAATTATCGGATTCATAAGGAACAGAGCTTTCAATGGTAATAGATTACTCAATCCATCTAACTTTGAAAATCACAAGATTAATTTTTTATCTCTTTACGTCGATGATATACAAATACCTTCCAAAACTCTGCATCCAGATTTTCCCACGCAAATCTTTACGTTGATGCTTATCACACTCTTTTTTCTGGCACTGATATTCACTTTCTTAATGAGGGTAATGATATTGATAGATATGATTACTCTTAAGGATTCTTTCTTTTTGCTTTTGATCTTACCCCTCATCTTTCTGCAAATTGTTATTTTACTGGAACCTCGTAATAATAGAAGTCTACTAATAGAGGCACGTATCGAAGAACTATTAAGAAACACTATAAACTGTATCATATACAAAGCATATAATAACGCTATGGAAATTCACGCGTCTCGACAAGTTCTTGTTGACTTTCGAGGATAATGAGTAATTTTTTTCGGCCTTTCAATTCTCAAAATTTCCCATATCAGACATCCTGAAGTTCACTTGCGTTAAATTAGGATAGGCTTCAAAAGGAAGTGAATTATTTTTTTACACTGTTGTCATCATCTCATGAAAATTATGCTGTAAAAACATTGGAAAAAAGGTTGAAAAAAAAATCTTCCTAACGTGGTTTCTCGTTCATGCACAGCAGGCCACTCTTTGTCGCCGTCATCTACTTCGTCAAACTCATCATCAGTAAACATTATTTTTTATTTGAAAAATATTATGAATTTCGTTATTTATATTTAAGGCTTTCGTAATCTTGAAAATAAGTTTATTGCAAAAAAAGTGGGCGTCATTGAACTATATTCTAATTATATTGGATACTGGATACCTGCACCACCTTATATCTTCTCGCATCTCTGTAGCGCTGCAAAAGAACAACATAATTAGCTCACCAGTTATTTTCACGGTATCGAATGGTTTGAGGGAGAAACTCCTACGAAGTATCTCTTTTCAAATATACGCGATGTCGCAAAATCAGCTGGTTCGATATATACCAGGTGTCTAGAAAAAGCTGTAGATTTACAAGTTATCATACGTAGACAGATTATCTATCTAGAAGAAATAACCTGTCCTTCTTTTAAAAAGCTGGAATACTATAAACATTACTGTTTTCGTCACGGCGTGAAAAAAGGTAAATTTTTTTAATGTGTTGTCAATAACGCAATTAAGCTAAAAATCTGGCTCCAAAAACGAAGACGAGAAGAAATAGCTCTTCGTGATTTCACTCGTTGCGTAATTTCACTCGTTGCATAATTTCACTCGGCTGCTTTAATTTCGAATATAGATCCACACAATAAAAAACGATCTCATTAGGTAGCTGTTTATAATGACCGAAATGGCCACGAAACGTACTTTGACAGATATGGCCTACCGCCTCTTATTCCTGATTATCTTTATCGTCTGCGAGGAAACTATACCCTATTCCGATTGAACACAGCAGATTCACAAAGTTCCTCTTCGGATGTCTGTGCCTAGTTTTGTATTATGTTCTTGTATCATACGTGCAGTGCTTGTTCTTTTAGCGATTTTATCGACATGTAATAAGTCATTAAATTATAATCGTAATTATCATATTTGTTAATTTTAAGTTCATGTATCTGTTTATTTTAAGCAAATTTTCAGAATAAATTCGCAGAATAAATCTATTTTAGTAGGTTTAAATATAATCCTAATCTCTTTTAGTTGTCATCACATTCCTTTAGTAAATTAGTTTTATTATTCAAATTTTAGCAATAAAAGAGTCATATTGATATCTGTTTATTTTATTATTATCCTTTTATAATTATCTTTTTGCTGAGAAATTTATCTCCAGACATGTGTTCAAACGTAAGATATGCATACATGCACGTTCTCGCATCAGCAGTAGTTTTTAGAGTTGAAGGGGAGTGGGGCATGTTTACATAGGGACGTAACTGTCTCTCACAGGTTTTAATTACCCTACCTCCCACCCCATGTGTCAGGGGTCAATGTGATCGCGGCGTCGTGGAGGGGAAAGCCGCCAGTCTAGACAGACGCCCAAAGAGTGGGTGTAGGCGGCGGACCTCGCTCCATAATTTCCTCTTACTACTCATATATCGTTCAAATTCAGTTCAAATAAATTGACGAATCACTGTCGATTTACAAGAATCCATTTTTACTCACTTATTTTTTCATTAAAATTTCGCTAAATTTTTTAACAATGGCTCATCGTAAGCGGCGTTGCTGTGCCCACACTTAGCTGATTATGCATTCAGTGCTCGACATCATTTTTAAGTAGCTCGGGCCCTCTAGGTCACTTTAATGTGCCACCTTTTTCTATTCCAGATACGTAAACGCGAAAATTTAAAAAGACTCAAGTGGAAAGAAGCCTTTTCTGTAATAAAAGTTTTTAAAAATCCTAGGCTGTCGTGCGGCCCTAAATATTTGACACTCCTTGGCCCCTAGACAATGTTCTTTTGGCTTTTTACGATCAGTTTAATTACAACACTGCATGTACCACACTGCTATACTTCAATCTGGGTGATTAAAGGAAGCAAAAGTTAGCTCACATGACATGGACTCATTGTTCATATTTCTGTGGAAGATGCCGTGCATCCTCTTATCGAGGAGCTGTTCACGGAAGTTTTTCTCTTCTGTTTTCTTAATCCGAGCTTTCAGGAGTGAGTACTCGACATAGATAAGATTTGATGCATTTTGCTCACCCCTTATACTGGAGTTAAGTCCCAGAGTTTCAGTGGCCTCCTCCGTTGCTTTATACAGAAATGCTCCTTTGCCCACTTCTTCGTGCTTCCTGACCATTCTAAGAAAAGGGTCTCTTCCATTTGCGACTCTATGTGCTGTACTTAGAATTATCCTGTTGTGAAGAAATTCAATATTCCGCCACCACCTTGACGGCGTAAAATAAACAACTCCAAATAAATAGAATACTACCGGGACGGCAAGCATGTTCATTGCAGATACTTTGTTTCTCGCCGACAGTTCGGAAGACCAGATTTGCCGGACGAGAAGTTTGCATCTACTTTGGAGAGTATCCTTTATAGATTTCACTTCCTGAATGCGGCTCTGTGACACGCCTTTTTATGTATGACGTGAACTGTATTCAGTCTAAAGTTCATTCAATTCTGTTAAGCCAATCTTGAGATATTAGGTTTAATGCAAAATCCTGTTAAACAAAACAAGAATCTAACGACCAAATTTGGACCACAACGAATGAACGAAAACCAAAAAAACCCTATTGTTATCTGAAAAAAAATAAAATTCTTTTACTTTCTCTATTTCGGATGTAATTGTGACAGATATTTATATTGTGTTTACAACAGATTGGCCTACTGACCCTCATTCGATTCTCAGGTATCAAAGAGAGAGCACCTGTCCGTGGGTGCTATCAATTTCTATCACTTAAAATTTTCTTGCCTTGATAAGGGTACTGTACGAGTACCGAAACGTTGATAATGCAAATTTATTTATTTATGTTTTTTATTTTATTGTAATTTGATGGTCATAAAAATAAAAAAGACGAAAGAAAGGAAAAAAGAGAAGGAAGGGGATGTGGTTGGCTGCCTTGTCATTTCTCTTTCCTCTTTTTTATTTATTATTTTTTTTCCGAAAATTTTATTTTATTTTTATTTTCAGATTACAATAGGGTTTTTTTGGTTTTCGTTCATTCGTTGTGGTCCAAATTGGGTCGTTGGATTCTTGTTTTGTTTAATAGGATTTTGCATCCATTTGATTATTGGACGTTAAATGGGATTTTTAATTTGGATTTTGTTCTGATTTAAATTTCATAAATTTTGATTTAGCTGACTTGGACTGGAGGTCATTTCTAGGATATTATGTTTTTTAATCAGATAAGAGTTAAACATGGTCCTGAGGTGTTCAGAAAGGTGCAATTATGGTGTGATATCAATAAGAAATTAAGAGGCAGTATTCTTCAAAAAATATTTTTGACTGGATGTAGAAGAAACGATGTTTTACCTAAAAAAATTTTTTCCTGGATAACAAATTTCGAGATTTCTCTTTTCACAGTAATTTTTGTAATAGAAATTTTGAACACACTTTAAACAATTTTAAATTTTCACTACTAAATTTATTTATCAAAGATGTTTCAAATCATGTTCATTTTTTAAAGTCAAGAATTTTAAGAATAAGAAGTGAATTAGAAGTTTGTTTGCAACAAAATGAAATTATTAATCTTTTAAAGCATCAGATTCTCCTCAATCAAAGATTTTTAAGCAGCGATGAAAAACATGATAACAAACGTTCAAATTTAATTCATCAGCAAACTAGTGTTCAAGAACAAAATTTTAATTTACATAGGATTTTTGAAAAGGAGGTAAAGATCCTTGGTTTGTTAATTTTACAGATATTCAAATTCCTGATTTAGTCACAGATATTCTCATATTAGGTCAAGGTTTTAGTAACCGTGTAATAAAAACTGAGGCAAAACAAATGATGGAAATAGTAAAAGATGTTGAATCAAATATACACAAAATTCCTATTTTGGATCAGCAGGATTTCAGAAACAAGGTTTTACATTTGTCAAAGAGCTTTGTTGAGAAAAACAGTTTGCATATCAGTTATATCGATCAAAAAATTTCTAAAGGTTTTATGATGACGAAAGAGTTTCTTAGAAGCAACCCTGATGTGGTTTGCATGAATGCTGATAAAGACAGTATTACTGTTTGCATGAAAAAATCGAATTATATCAGGGATATGGAGAATTTGCTTTCTGATAATGATAATTTTGAATTATTGCATGACAATCCGTTAAAAAATTAAAAAGAAACACTTTTAAGATGCTTGACAATTGGAGAAAGAAAGGATTTCTGGGAAAGTATATAAGATGGACTGATATTAACACTGAAGACACAGTTCTTGCAAGATAATATGGGTTCAGAAAGATTCACAAAGATGGCTATCCCTTAAGAATAGTTATTTCAACTATTAATACTCCCACCAAATTTTTAGAACAAAATTTTAATTTGATTCTCAAGGACTCTATCACAACTTCTAAATACAATGTCAAAAATAGCTGGGAATTTCAAAAAAGTATCATTCAAAAATGGGTTCCGGATGACCATGTAATGATTTCTTTTGATGTTATTGCAATGTTTCCGAGTATACCCCTTGAACTGGTTAAAAAGGCAATTTTAAATGGATGGACTAATATAAAAACCCGTATTCGTTTATGTCAAAAAGATTTTATTGAAGGGATAGTTTTTATAATGGAGTTAACTTATTTTAAATTCAATGGATCTTTCTATAGACAGAAGTCTGATGCTGCCATAGGTTCAGTCATTTCTCCGATTTTGGCAGAACTAGTGATGGAAGATTTGGAGGTTCTTGTTTTTGTGAAATTAGATTTTGTTTTGCCTTTTTATTTTCGGTTTGTCGACGATACCTTATTATGTGTTCCTCTGGAAAAGTTAGAGATTGTTATTGATACTTTTAACAATTTTCATCCAAAACTTCAATTCACTCATGAAATAGAACAGGATTATAAAATCAGTTTCTTGGGCATAGAAGTAATTCAGGGTTGGAATGGTAATATTATTACCAATTGGTACAGAAAAAGTACATATTCAGGTATAATTTTAAATTTTCTCTCTGCTCATCCCTTTAAAAACAAAATTGCAGTTATTAAAAACTTAGTTGACAGAGCTTTAGGTTTGTCCCATTATTCATTTCACACAAGAAATTCGAATATTGTTAGGAATATCCTTTTTCTGAATCATTATCCAAAGGAGTTAATTGAGAAACATATTGCAATTAGAGTTCAACAAATCAAAAACAAAGAAATTAATAATTTGCTTGTAGATAATCAGAAAGAGTTAAAGGAATATCGTTCATTTAATATATTTATTCTTCTATTTTTTGGTCAAATTTCTAAAACTATTGAACTTATGTTTAAAAAATTTTTAATTCATACTATTTTCCGCATTTCATTTAAAATGGATTCAGTGATAAATTTTTGGAATGATCCTTTGAATAATTTTGAAAAGGGTGGTGTTGTCTATAAGATCACTTGCGGGATCTGTGGGATGAATTACGTGGGACAAACTGGCAGACTTCTTAATACTAGGATAGAGGAGCACAAAAGTAATGTTCGTTTAGGACGCCGTTATAAAAGTGTTCTTGCCCGACATACAAAGGCATTTGTTGTTGTTGACCATAAGTTTGCCTGGGATAATGTTCAAATTTTGCATAGTGAAAGTAATGAGAGAAAGAGGGAATTCATGGAAACGCTTTATATTAAAAAACAAAAAAATGTTATCTATTAATTTAAAAACCGATTTGGATGGGTTGAACAAAAGTTATGCTAATATGATTAATTACATATAACGTAGCTGTTTCATGAATTCTGTTTTTCTTTTACTTTCTCTATTTCGGATGTAATTGTGACAGATATTTATATTGTGTTTACAACAGATTGGCCTACTGACCCTCATTCGATTCTCAGGTATCAAAGAGAGAGCACCTGTCCGTGGGTGCTATCAATTTCTATCACTTAAAATTTTCTTGCCTTGATAAGGGTACTGTACGAGTACCGAAACGTTGATAATGCAAATTTATTTATTTATGTTTCTTATTTTATTGTAATTTGATGGTCATAAAAATGAAAAAGACGAAAGAAAGGAAAAAAGAGAAGGAAGGGGATATGGTTGGCTTCCTTCTCATTTTTCTTTCCTCTTTTTTATTTATTATTTTTTTTTCCGAAAATTTTATTTTATTTTTTTTCAGATTACAATAGGGTATTTTTGGTTTTCGTTTATTCGTTGTGGTCCAAATTTGGTCGTTGGATTCTTGTTTTGTTTAATAGGATTTTGCATCCATTTGATTATTGGACGTTAAATGGGATTTTTAATTTGGATTTTGGTCTAATTTAAATTTCGTAAATTTTGATATTAGGTTTATGAACAAAGAAAATAGTTTTTTTAATTATCAATTTTAATTTCTTATATTCAGTGTCAAACCAGATTTTTCCCATTCATAAGAGTATAAATTAGATTAAAACGCATGCATGGAAAATAAACCTCGCGGGTAATGACGCAATGTGATTTCTGCCTAGTGCTCTGAATGTCAACGTGAAGAAATTCAAGCAAGCACGGGTAAACGTCGGGAGTAACTATGATTCTCTTGACGCCATCAGGCTCGAGCCGATCTAGAGTGCCCAACAAAATTCCAACGCTTTTTCAAACGTATGCGCGAGCGACTTAGGAAAAATTGATTTCGTTCAATTTTAGCCTGCTTTTGCAAACCTAGGCGCAAGAGACTTAAAAGTTTTCTGGCTTTGCTTTTTCGTTCCAAAGCAATGAGAAAGGGATCCGAGAGATCGTCTTCAGTCGTGCTGCTGGATTCAAACCTAGGCGCGAGCGACTTAAAATATTTTTCAGGCCACCCTAAAGGGTAACCTGATGGCGGGGGATAAGTGGTCTTACGCGACTGTTTATTCGTACGGGAAATAGCGAACCCGCTTTAGCTGAGCAAAAAGCATTTGAAATCCGAACTCCCCCAATACAGGTGTTTGCTTTCCGTTCCCTAACATGGAACGGTTAAAGAGTTAAGGTACAGGAGTGTTGGGGGTTGCTCGCTCACTTCATCCGAAAAAGCAATTAGCCCAAATACAGAAAATAGCCTCGAAAAGCATGGTCCACAAACCAACCAAACCTAATTGCTGGTTCTAATGAGGAACCATTGCCATACCCTTGTGATTTTCCCAATTGCACAAGAAACTTCACAACAAAAACTGGGCTAGGAGTGCTTAGGACACGTACACATCCTAAATTTTCTGATCAAAGAGTACACACTAGTAGAGTCCATAAATGGTGGTCTGAAGAAGAAGAGAGGATGATGGCCAGAAGAGAGGCGGAACTGAACATCGCAGGAGTGAGGAACATGAACATGGCGTTGGCATTAGACTTTTCACATCGAACAAGTGATTCTATTAAGTCAATTCGACAGGAGTTGAAAAACGAGCCGCTTAGAGATTGGAGAAATAGGAGACTCTCCTAGATCAACCCGAAACCTCTGGAAAGCCCTTTTTTAGAATTTTTCGCATCACTTGAGAAACGAGCTGAAGAACAAAACTAGTCTTGAAATTCTAAATATAAAAATCCCATCACGCAATCACGCTCAATCCAGAAGAAAGGAAAGGCGTAAAGGGTACTCTAAATGTCAGGCACTATAGAATAAAAACAGAGGTAGCAGCATTAAAAATATTATTGACGGTGTAACCGAAGCCATCCAACCCCTTGGGACCAGGACCTGATGGAATATCTGGAAAGGACTACGCAAGAATACATCATGGTATATTGATCAGTCTCTTCAACTTAATCCTTTACACAGACAAGCTCTCAGCTAGTTTATTAACATCTAGGACTATCTTTATACCAAAGAAAGGTCATGAAATGTAGCCCGACAAGTAACGACCGATTATAATTCCATCTATAATGGTCAGAGGTTTACATCGAATACTGGCAGCAAGGTTGGAAAAGGCAATTCTTATAGATCCAAGACAGAGAGGCTTCAGAACAAACATTGATGGCTGTAGGGATAATATATTTCAGTTAGATTTTACTCTCAAGAAACAGCACAATGAGTTTAAACCCCTTTACATGGCATCTGTAGACGTTGTTAAGACTTCTCCATCAGTCTCGCATAAAGCTCTAATAGCGGCCTTACAATCCTTTGGAATCCCACGAGAATTTCCTGATTATATCCAGAATATTTACCAAGAGGGATCCACCATCCTGCAAGGACAAGGTTAGGTCTCAAATAACATCAATCCTAAGCGAGGCGTACGATAAGGTGATCCACTATCATCACCCATCTTTAACATGCTAACACATCGTTTGCTGGAGACACTGCCTCATGAAATTGGAGTAAGGGTTGGTGGCAGGACAATAAATGCATCGGCATTCGTTGATGATACCAACTTGTATGCACAAACATCGGGTGGTTTCCAAAAATTGATCGATAAGACGGTAAACTTTCTAAGTCAATGCGGTTTGTCAATTAACATAGATAAAAGCTTTGTTTTGGGATTCAAACCATTACCCAGAGATAGGATCTCGACATTGGACATTGAAACAAGTTTCGCGTGGATGGCAGAAGATTACGCATTATCAGACGCGGAGATGCATGAACATACTTGGGCATACCATTCACATGGGGAGGTAGGCAGAAGATTAAACTGTCCGTTAGCCTAAAGAAAGATTTAGTCTGTCTTACTAAGGGACCGCTAAAACCACAGCAAATGATGTTTGTCCTATGAACCATATTACAACCCAAGATTTACCACCAATTAGCCTTAGGAAATACCATGTTAGTCACTTTAAAAAGTGCAGACAAAATGGTAAGGTCTTCTGTAAGAAGATGGTTAAACTTACCAAATGATACGCCTAATGCTTACATTCATGCAAGTATAAATGATGGCGGTTTAGGAGTTCCAGCCATATGTCCAATGATACCCCTTCTTCGAAAGAATCGACTGGAATCTCTTAAAAATGGGGTTAACCAAGCTGCCCATACTTTCCTTCAAAAAGAGTTGGACATCTCTGAACAAAGGCTCATGGATCACACCAAATCACTCATAACATTGGAACATATAAATAAATCGTGGCCTAACAAACTTCAGAATTCTGTGGACAGAGAAGGCCTATCAGAATCGTCTAAAACAACAGGACGTCATGATTGGGTAGGAGACTGCACGAAAGTCCTGAGCGGCAAGGATCATATTAACTCTTTTTGCTTGCAAATAAGTGCTTTACCGACCAAATCAAGGACATCAAGGGGAAGACATAGAAATAGGAGATGTAGAGCAGGTTGCCAAGCCCTGAAAGACACCTCTCTGAAAGGTGAGATCGTTAGTTGTCACACGATTTTTTCCTGATGAGATAGTCAATCTGGTTTCCCAAAGGGGCATCAATCTCACTACGCACCACACGATTTGCGGATGAACCTGTAGGCTTTCCAAAATACAACTGATAATTCTATGGGAAGTTGAATCGAAAGAGTTTTGGTAATCAATCCAGGCCATCGATTGGTCACGCCGGTAGAATGCTGCATGTTTGCAGACACATCTATCAATGAGTAGCTTCTCCCGACATCGTGCCACGTCTTTCTTTGAGTATTGTGAGTATTTTGCGTTCTTTCACCAACCACTCCGGAATTGCTTTTCCGACTTTAAATATGAGGTGCAAATATGGGACAAGTGCTGACGGGTTCAAGGAAACTTCTTCCACCAGAAGGTCTTGTTACCATCTAGTCACAGAGCGGAATAGTTGTTCATCCCTCTTTAAACTTTTTTCACCTCCTTGGTAGTGATGGATGGGCATTCTTCATCAGGTTTTATGAGGGCATCACAAAGCTCCTTGAAGCTATTCATGTTCTCTGAGTCTTCGTCCAGTATATGGGGCATTATTCCTCAACTGCCCCAACTCAAAAAGTCTCAAAAGAAAGCTTGACTTTTTTACTATGAAAAATGTCTAATAAGAAAATGGGCAAATTGAAATTCATTGAGTTACAGAGCCGGTTGTAGAGGGAGTCCTCGCGCTCGCACTCGGGCGTTCTGCGGCAGCATACCGCGGAACAGTTTTCAAGTATGCCATTTTTTTGTATTACTCACATTGATCCAAAATTGCATGAAGTCATCGGAAAAAACTATTCAGCAATGTTAAACAGTAAGCTTGAAGAAGTTAAAAATTTTTTAAGTTATTATGAAAAAATATTAAGTAAAAAGCACTTTGTTAAAAATGAACAGTATTTTTCTGAAGATAAATGACTCCTCACTATTATAATTTATTATCCGACCATAATTGGTTATTGCTCCTGCAATTTTTTAAAACAAATACATGATTCAACCAACTTCTCACGTATAAAGTGTTTGAGTAAATAAAGTACTAACGGATTAGTAATTAACCCCTGTCGTCAGCCTACATCCTATCAAGTTATAGTTTCCAGAATCTACCACGTGGAGGTGACAGTGCGATTTTAGACTCCTTTTATCTGCAAGATGATTCGGGGTGCTTAATTTTAGTGAGTCCCTTCGCCTCTCCCTTTCTGGGGTCCTTGATTTTAGTGAGTCCCCTCGCCTCTGACTTTATGGGGTGCTTGATTTTTGTGAGTTCCCCTGCCTCTCACTACACAACCTCTTTATGCTGTTCGCCTCTTCTTCGTACCAGCTTTCCACTTTCTTGGAGTACTATTCTGCTTTCGATTACGTTTAGGCTTCGGGAAAACCTCACTTTTCTCCTCATAAAAAAATCGTTTCAGATCCAGCTGTCTCTTTGCGTTCGGAACGAATGAATGATATTTGAGTGTACCTGGTATCGTCACAGCCTTACTAAATCGATCTGCTAATTTTATTGTCATCGCTGCATGCTCTTC
>NC_046659.1:23536603-23553483 GCF_010883055.1 Belonocnema kinseyi | reverse complement strand
CATTCTTCTTTAACCAATAGAAAATAAGGATCGCCTTCAATTGATTCTTTGCCTGCAATATCATTATCAGCTTCGTCATCACATAAATCTTCTTCCACTCTTGAAGCATTTTCTTCCATACTGGTCTCATTTGAAGGCTTCTGTAAAAAAACTCTACTAAATTCTTTTCTACAAACATAACATATTCTTGCATTTCTCGTTAATTGAGGAAATTCGGATCTTTGAATTACCGTCACACGTCTCAAGCTGCGTCCAGTAAATAAGTCATTTCTGCGAAAAGGATTGGCACAACGATTGCCCCAATCTGTTTTTGTTGCCATTATTACTTGGAAATAATTTTAATATTAGTTCCAATATCAGAAAAAATTAATCAAGAATATATTTCCTAATTTAAGCAAGCAGAGCAACATAAAAATATCTATTATAAAGTCATCTGAGCTTCGGGTACAGAATGAATAGAAAACAAAATCAACAGAATGTATTCAGCTCATATAAACTAAAACGATTTTCTTTCTTGTGAGAAAGAAGTTTCTAGGCAGTCATGTAGCGGTCAAATTCTGAAGCTCGGCAATTCTTTCCTTAGACCACGGCAGTAACATAGATATTATATGAATACAGGTTCAACTCGCTGCAGTATAAAAGATGTAGTTTGTATCACAGAACAAGTAAATTACCCGTGTTTTTAGAATAATGTAATTCATAAATTTGTATTAACAATTGAGAAGTTGGATGCAAGAACAGCTTGCTTGTATTTTTAGAAGTCACTTGTGCTTTCTTTTGAGACTATTTAAAAAAAATCGTAGATGCCTGAATTGCGTAAAAGTTAAATAAACAATTGATTTATTGAAAAAATTGTTTAAACCATTTTTTTTGTTATAAATAATAAAATAGGATGAAAGCGTGTAAAAAGCACTTTCCAAAACCCTCATAAAAATTTTAAATCGCGTAATTAGAAAGGAAGTTACAGGCGTTTGAATCTACCTCTGCAGGCATTGGGGTTGAAAATTCAACCCCCCTCACTTGGGGAGGGTTGGTAATCCTGGTATATAAGTTTGTGAATTAACTACAGTTGGGTAGGCGAACATATTCCCAGAATTTAGAGACAATCGAAAAACATGACTTTTTGAGTTGGGGCAGTTGAGGAATAATGCCCCTTATACGAGGGTAGTTCAATAAGTCCTTAGAATGACCAACAGATGGCGCGTGAATCACTCCAAATCATCTGTTTTCAGTCAGCACCACTCCCGACTAGATATATGGTGCAGTCACAGTCCACATCTTCTGAGTTTACGTGTTTTTATAACCAATTGAAAAAAAATCGTTCGTTAAGAAAAATGGAAAAAAACGAGTTCAGAGCGGTAATCAAACATTTTCATTTAAAGGGTTTAACTCCATATGAGATAAAAAATGAATTGGACTCAGTTCATGGCACATCTGCCCCTGCCTTAGCAACGGTTTATAACTGGGTAAATGAATTTAAGCGGGGTCGTACATCAATAAGTAACGAACCACGTTGAGGAAGGCCCGTAGAAGCAAGTACTCCCGAAATCATCAATAAAATCCACGATATGGTGTTGAAGGATTGAAGATTAAAAGTGCGTGAGTTAGCTGAGGCCACAAGGATATCTATAGGTGCAGTTGTTTCAATTCTACATAAAAAATTAGGCATGAATAAGCTATCGGCAAGATGGGTGCCGCGTTTGCTCTCAGCTGAGAATAAACGCAATAGAGTGGTCGCCTCTGAGGCTCTTTTGGCGCGCATAAGTCGGAATCGTGAGAAAATTTTTCGTCGATTTGTGACTGTGGATGAAACATGGATACACCATTACACTCTTGAGATAAAGGAACAATCCAAACAGTGGATTTCCACAGGCGAATCAGCTACAAAGAAGGCAAAGACCGTAAAGTCAGCTGGTAAGGTTATGGCTACAGTTTTTTGGGATGCACGTGGAATTATACTTATTGACTACTTGGAAAAGGGTAAAACAATCACTGGTGAATATTATGCATAATTATTAGAGCAGCTGAAAGAAGAAATTTTAAAAAAACGACCACATTTGGCGAGAGAGACTTATTGAACTACCCTCGTATTCTACTCTTTCGCATTGCGTAGGATAAACAATAGTACCAGTAGTGATATTAATTCCTAAAATGAGCGAGCTTCCAGGGCTTCCGTTTCCTCTTACCATAAAAAATTCACTCCTTCTCCCATTCTGAACCGTACAACGCATTCTGTCAAAAATATGTTGCCAAATGGTCAGCAGCTTTGACTTGTTAAGTGTGTGATAACGAGTCCGGAGTTGGCGCGCGAAATTTCAAACCTTGGAAGGAAAATTTCTGCCAGATGTGATGTTGTCAATCGTACACTGAATGCCGGACGCGTACTGTCTTGCTCAGCCTATCTTTATAGCGAGTTGATGCATGCGTCTTTTTTTTCTTATGATTAACCGTTGTTTTTGATAGATAACAATTGATAGTCCAGAGGTTGGTTTCTACGGAAAAATGCCCAAGAAGCTCGTCATCCATGTCAGCCGGATCTCTAGGTCATAAAGCATCGCTTTTCCTCTATCGTATGCCTGCCAGCGGTTGGTCTTAGCATCGCCTGTTTTTTTCTGTTGTTGGATAGAGTTGTTGCGGATAGAGGGTCCCTGTACAAAGAGTTTCTGCTGAATATGGTTACAAAAATAAATAGGCAGTCGCAGACAATTGTCCAGGGCTGGTCCCGAAGGAATTAACCCCCAAGCGGAGGTGTGAAAACCGTGCCGAAAGCTGAATGGCACCTGGGCGAGGAGTCTAGAACAATGCCGACCAATCTAGAGCTGGGGGAACCAATGAAAATTGATTCAATGCGATGGATCGGCGGGATCTCACGACCTTTGGGTGGACGGAGCAACTGAATCACGACTTGCTAGAGTGCTACAATTCGAGTGTGGCCCCTGAACGGGGTTACATGGCACGGCTACATGCTATGTGGTGCGAGAAACACCCGGAGTTATCGCACTTTTCGCAGCAACCTCTGCGAAACCATGCTGAACTACTCCGAAAAAGGGGCTATGTAAGCGGAGCGCCTACTCTACGACATCTAGAACAAGTCGGCAACAGAGAAAGATAGGCGAACCTAAGATCAACCGCGGGCAGGCATCCAATAGAGGAAGAGCGATGCTGAACGACTCGGAGAAATATCAACACCAAGTTTTCTCTTAAGCTTAAAGATCTGGCTGAAATGGATGAAGAGTTTCGTGGACGTTTTTCCGGAGAATCCAACCGATGCGAATCGTCAAACAAAACCAACGGTCGATCATAAAACTAAAAGACGAATGCATCAACTTGCCATAAAGATAGGCTGGGCAAGACAGTACGCGTCCCGCATTCAGTGTGTGATTGACTACATCACATCTGGCAGGAATTTCACCGCCAAGGTTCGAAAGTTCGCGCACGAATTCCGGACCCGTTATCACACACTTAACAAGTCAAAGCCAGTCGAACACCCATCCAAACCAGAGGAGGTCGAAGTATTTTGGAGAGAAGTCTACGAAGTGCAGCATAGGCTGGACGAAGACTCAGAAAATACAAATAGCTTCAAGCAGTTATGTGTTGCCCTCATAATATCTGATGAAGAATGCCCACCCATCACTACTGAGGAGGTGAAAAAAGTATTAAGAGGGATGAAGAACTATTCCGCACCGGGACCAGATTGTATCAAAACCTTCTGGTGGAAGAAGTTTTCTTCAACCCATCAGCATTTGGCCCATATTTTCACCTCATATTTGAAGTCGGAATACCCGATTGCGGAGTGGTTGGTGGAAGGGCGCAAAATACTCCTTCCGAAAATAGGCAACTTACCTGACTTGAATAATTACAGGCCAATAGCTTGTCTGAACACACTTTATATGAAATTCACAGCTATCCTACCTGATAGGATCGTTCGGTCAATTGAACCTGTGTGGCAAGAAGTCGCGGAATATTTTGTCTTGAAAGTCTTCACAACAGGATTATTCTGGGTACAGCACATAGAGTTGCAAATGGAAGAGACCCTCTTCTTAAAATGGTCAGAAATCACGAAGAAATGAGCAAAGAAGCGTTTCTGTACAAAGCAGCGGAGGAGACTGCTGAAACACTCGGACTTGACTTCAGTATTAGGGGTGAGCAAAATGCAGAAAATCTTTTTGATCTCGAGTACTCACTCCTGAAAGCCCGGATTAAGAAAGCACAAGAGAAAAACTTTCGTTAACAGCTTCTCGATAAGAGGATGCACGGTATCGTCCACAGAAATGTGAAGGATCAGTCAATGTCTTGTGAGTTAACGTTTGCTTTTCTTAAATCGCCCGGATTGAAGTCTGGTAAAGGAGGGTTTCATTTTTGCATACCACGACGGTGTCATTTCCACCTTAAAATACCGTCGCCACATTTTGAGCCAAGACATTCCTGATGATAGCTGCAGGGCGTGCCATGCACACCCCGAGCATTTAGCTCACATACTATCTAGTTGTCCAACTCATGCGGGAACGACCTACATCCAAAGGCACACTAGTGCACTAAGAGTGCTTTATTATCATCTCTGTCACTCTTACGGTATTAACCTTAATATCGCTCCTCTAAATTCTTCTAGGAAAATCGAGTCAATTGTACAGAATGGGAAGTGCCGCATATACTAGAACTTTAATAAAAAATTTGTTTAAAAAATCGTCCTTATTATCAGCGCTCTTGGAGGTGCCAAGCTTTCACTCGTTAATAGCCTGAAAAGCATCCCTGCGTGTCAACAGGATGTTAAAACACTTGCGGGGGAAATGCTGAAGGCGGTAGTCTTTGGATCACTCCGTGTTCTTAGGGTGCGCGAAAGTTCTGCCACCTATCTCACGGTCGTGAGACGTGGTTGTGGCTGAAATTTTACCCCGATTTCGCTGGGAGCGGGTGCAATTTTCCAGATTAGCACCCGCTTCCGGCGAAATCCAGCGGTTGTCCTTATGATAAATTTTTAAATATATATTATACTCACTGTTTCAAGACATCAAAAAAGCAAAAATAAGGTCTTAACCATATGCAATTTCTTAAATATTTATCGTCCTCTTCTGGCAATGGGGGAGCGCGCAACGTTTTATCATAGCGTTTCGCGTTCAAACATCGTGAGAAGTGGATGAAATATGTGCTGCATGTAAGAAACCTTTGCGAAATATTTGAAATCTTTGGAAAATTATTGAAGTCTTCTTGCAATCTTTGAAATGTATGTTATATCTTTGTGAGATAGTAGAAATCGTTGTGAAATGAAGCAAATGTGTCCGCATGCTTCGTGAAGTCATTGGAAAATCATCGAAATCTTGTAAATCTATTGGAATTGAATTTTATACGTCAATTTATTATTAATTATTATTAACGATTTACTGTGAATTATTATTTATACATATAAAATATATGTACAATTTCAACATACTATAAACTGTACACAGGGTGCTATTTAATATTATAATTCTAGGGCTCGGCCTCATCTATAAAAAGTAGGATCCTACGCTTCTGTGAGAAATATTTTAATTTTTTAAATGAAAAATTCTAAAATTAAAATATAAAATATGAATTTTGAAACACAATAGTTCATCAATTCTGACCAAAACAGCCATTCATTGTGACGCAAGCAGTTGTATTTTAAACAAATAAAGATTCAAGAAAAAATATAGAAAAACGATCAGTGTCTATGATTGCAGAGTTTTAATTCAAAACTCTGGAAAAGAAATTGCTCGGAAAAAGACTGCGGATTGTTTAACTTTTAAGTTCTTACCTTGAAAATAAAATAAATTGAAATTCTATACCAATTTTCTCATTTCTAACCATAGGAAAGTTGAGTGAGGAATGACAGGTGCTCAATCTATATCCTGGGCTTACGATGTTTTGACTATCGTCGAAAAAATAGAACTCTAGACCAGCACACCTTCCCGGGCACGTAAAATGCATGTATTTTCAATTAATAGGAATAAAACAAGAACCAAACCATTTTTTAAGAAACAGCTCTAGGTTTGAATCTGTATTTAGACATTTACATTCTGTACTTAAAATATGAAATCAAACCATTCATAATTGTAGGAGAAAAGCTTGTTTGCATAATAAATGGGCTACATTTCAAGCCTGAGGAAGCGACTTAAGCTTGGGCCAGGCCTAGCAATCGAGCTAGGCTCCGGAAAGATTTATCATTTCATTCTCGTTTGACCTACGCCAAACCTTCAGGCCCATCACAACATTTTCACACAGATATTTCTGATCAAACTCTTATTTCAATATCGAAAAGAAGATTTTAAAGCCTTCACACCATTTAAACGAGCGGCGTGTATCTTTGAAATACTACCTGAGTGCCTGCGGCGAATATTCTCTAAAGCTTGTCTGAGCCTGAGAAACTTCAGTACATATTTAGAGATTTCTAACTGTAGGAATTATAACTCGAAAACTATGCGCCTGGTCAAGCAATGAATTACAACAAATTAATCGACCTTTTTTTGGTGAACAACTATCGTCTGTTTATTTTTTTCGTGCCCCATGTGGGACTTCCGAAAAAAAAATGTTCAGCTTCTAACGTAAAAAAATTGAAAAAAATATATTTGAACTCGCCAGGGGCGCGTGGGCACGCTCTCGTGCTTCACGCCCGTTTCCGTACGTTTAATGCATGCATTTCGACTGCATTTCTTTGAATATCATCAACATTATAAATTACACTGGAACTTCGTTTATATTCGCTCTCATTTATATTATCGCGCGCTTATATCCCTGCATAACTCTCATTTATATCCGTCTTGCATTCACCACCACGCAGTAACACGAGACAAACAAGCCACTCAGAGCGCAGCGCGGCCATTTTTTTCAAGTGATTTAAACGCCTGATGAACTACATTTATTGTTGAAACTGAAGTTTGTTTTCACTTTCTTTCTAAAGACGGCTCTCAAAGCACCTGCGGCTTTGAAATATCAATGCGACACTCGCGCTTCGCGCTCGATAATTGGGACCAAGTGGAACCAAGTGGACCAAGTGGATTCCATGTCAATCGGGCCACCTAAATATCTCGTAAACGGATATTGTTTACACCAAATTTGGCACAGATTACACAGCCACACAAAAAAAGGGTGCGGATCTGGTAACAAGACACACGTATTCCTATGGATTTCGGGGCGCTGAATTCAAATTTGATATCAAAAATCACCCATCACGTCATGGTTGAGCCATAACCTCAAAAAATGACGAATAATCATGCACTGAGGGAAATAAATTTTATAATAATGCCAGTGATGCAAATTTTCACTTCAAAAACATGTCGACAACTGTAAAGAATCAACCCTTGCCGGATATCAACTTATTTAACATAACTTTACCCAACAGAACCTGACCTCACCTATCCTGAATTAACAGAAATTTATTGAACTACACGTAAAGCTCTGGAAGCATATTTTCCCAGTAGCAAATGTGTACTACATCGAATGGGTCAACTCGAGCCTAACCTAGAAATAAATCTAACCTAGCCTAACCTAACCTAACCTCACGAAACACAATTAAACTGATTGTGTTTTCCCGTTGTGTTTGCGGTACCGTTTGAATCAGCTTGGGTTTAACCTGCAAAGAGGTCAAACCTATCCTAACCTAAAAAAACCTGACCTAACCTAACCTAACCTAACCTAACTTCACGTAACACAATTAAACTCATTGTGTTGTCCCGTTGTGTTTGCGGTACCGTTTCATTCAACTTCGGCTTAACCTACATAGAGGTTTAACCTATCCTGGCCTAACAAAACCTGACCTAACCTAACCTAGCCGAATGAAATTCAACCACACGTGTAGCTATGTAAGCATACGGTTCTCAGTCTTAAATGTGTGCTATATTTAATAGGTCAACTCGATTTTAACCTACAAATGAATGTAACTTAACAGAACCCAACGAAATTTTGCTTTACGCAACACAACTTAACTTAAGTGTGTAACTTAAAGAGAATTGACCCTATTTCAATTAACCTGACAATGTTTGTATCAATTAAAATTTAGAACTGTAACTTACACATGCAAATGAATAAGAGTTTCATTCAAAAAATTTTTCTATCTGCTTTTCTTAGACTTAAGGGATATATTTATACTATCTTTCGTGTTTACATTTTATCTTGATTTTTATCGTAATTAAATTGATTCATAGACCTGCTTCAGTCTATTTTCTGCCTGCTGTAACGTGTCATTTTTTCTTCGAAGGAACGATGCAAAGGGTTGCGCTTACGTTTAAGACCTACATTCGTTTCCCTTTTCAACATCCAGCAAAAATCAGCCATCATGACCTCGTTCCATCTACCCTGATATCATTGTTTCATCACTATTATGTCTTGATGAAAACGTTCCCCTTGTTCTTCGCTGAAATCACCAACATTTTCTGGAAACTTATCCAGATGGGAATCTAGAAAGTGAAGTTTTAAATTCATCAAGCAGCCTAACATTTTGTAGTTTCTTATCATTTTCGCAACAATATTCTCGTAGTCTGGACTTTTTTTGATACCGAGGAAATTTGCGTTTACTGCTTTAAAACTTTCCCAAGCGTCCATTTCACTTTTCGTCATGTGGCTTTCGCCATTGGATGAATCTCTTAATGGCCAATGTTTTTTGCTGTAATGATTGGCTCGATCTCTGCTATTCCACAGGCACATAAAGCATGGCTCTCTCGTGAAACCCGATTTTTGGCCTAATATCATGCAGTACACTAAAGACGTATATTCGTCTTTAACGAAAAACTTTCTTAATTCTTTGTCCCTGTCGCGATAGAATGAAACTTTTGTCTTTGGCTCTAGAAGATTTCTTGTTTTTAGAAATGAAGCGGCAAATTTAGCGCCGTCTTTCGGTAACCCAAGATCTCGAATAAAATCATTCAGTTCTAGTTGCGACATTAATATTGGAACCTTCAATTTCATTTTATGCACGCCATATTAGTCATCTTTTTCGTCATTTTCATCGAAATCATCGGAACTATATCTTCTAAAGCACTTAAATCAGTCTGGCGTGCATTTTTACTGATTTCAATTGCTCTTGTAGCAGTTTTTCGCAATAACGGGTTTTTTCCATGTGGTTGGTGTAGAGTACTTGCGGTACTTTTCGTTGTTTGAATTTTTTAGACGATACAACATAAGTCTGCAGGAATTGCAAATGACGTGAGGAACTCATTTTGTTTCTTGGTGCAACAATTTACGGTCAAAACACTTTTCGTAAAGACTTTTCACTTCCTCGTCGATTGATTTTCGCAAACTGCTCACTTCATATTTACTGCAAATGTAACAGAATGAATCTGAGCTATTCTTGCAGGCATGCGATTGAGAAATGCTCGCGGTTTTATTCCTTGTAGCATGAGACTCTACACCAACCAAGTGATCCATTGATGAAGAGTTACGGTTGCATGATGACGACGTCGGAGAGCTCGGTTTCCCACCCTGACCAGACGCAGATACTGGATTTTTTCCCTGCATCGTAATACACTTTTTACCTGTGTCTGCCATGACGGCATGAACGCCGTTTACCCAGGCACTCAGCCAATATGGATCCGTTGCCTACCGTCACCACGTGGAGGTGCCCTGTTTACAGACACAGGCGAATAATGCTAGCAACAAGCGGTTACGAAACTCCAGACATTTACTGCTATTAATGTCAAAATAGGAAAGTACGCAAGAACAGGGTTGTCAGCGTAATCGGTTAGGTTAGGTCAGGTTTTGTTAGGTTAGGATAGGTTAAACCTCTATTTAGGTTAAGCCGAAGCTGAATGAAACGGTACCGCAAACACAACGGGACAACACAATCAGTTTAATTGTGTTTCGTGAGGTTAGGTTAGGCTAGGTTAAATTTATTTCTAGGTTAGGCTCGAGTTGACCCATTCGATGTAGCACACATTTGCAACTGGGAAAATATGCTTCCAGAGCTTTACGTGTAGTTCAATAAATTTCTGTTAATTCAGGTTAGGTGAGCTCAGGTTCTGTTGGGTAAAGTTATGGTAAATAATTTGATATCAGACAAGGGTTGATCCTTCACAGTTGTCGACATGTTTTTGAAGTAAAAATTTGCATCACTGGCATTATTTTGAAATTTATTTCCCTCAGTGCACGATTTTTCGTCATTTTTTGAGCTTATGGCTCAACCATTACGTGATGGGTGATTTTTGATACCGAATTTGAATTCAGCACCCCAAAATCCATAGGAATACGTGTGTCTTTTTACCAGATCCGCACACTTTTTTTGTGTGGCTGTGTTATCTTTAGCGTGTCTACTTTCGTCTCAAATTTCTTCAGAATTACTTTTTTTCAAAATGGCGGATCAAAATATCTCAAAAAACGTGTTCTTTTACATGATCTCCAGGTATACCGTTTTTAAGATGAAACAAATCAATGAGAAACTCGAGATTATTATTCATTTTGTATGTAATGTTCATATTAATATCGTAATATCGTTTTAATGTTCGTTTTAAAAACTATTTTCAATCAATCTTATTATTATTACTATTACTTTAAAAATATCAATGGCGTGTCCAATATGACGGATAAAAAAATGTTGTATAATAACAAGGTCAACGGCAACTCAGGCTTTTAAATTCTCCTGTGACCATACGATTTTTTAGCCACGAACTATATACACCAGCAATAGTTTTAAGAGATTGAGGCATCACTGATTTCAAATTTGCCATTACTTTTGCAAAATTAATTTGTTTAAACAATTTCTTTAAACAAATTATTACGTTATTACCTAATTTTGCAAAACAAATACAAGAATCATATTGAATGGCAAAAGTTACATCCGGAATAGTTCTTTTATGTCTTCAATTACGCTTTTTTAAAAACAAATTAGTGAATAAATAATTTTGTCAATTTAATAAAACTGTTTATGTTCATAAGAAAGGCAAAGAAAATACAAATACATCAATTATTTAGGGGGGTTTTGAGTACACTCAATCGAAAATGCGATTAGTTTTGCAAAATTATTTTATTGAAACAATTTCTTTAAACAAATTATTGCATAAAAACATTTTTTTTTAGACTGTTTAAAAGAATCTTATAGTACTTTAAAGTTCATCAATTGTACTTTCTCGTCAGTACCTAGTAAATCGGCCAGTCTCCATTGTTGTTGAGTGTAGCTTGACATCGTCTTAGCATACTTTTCACGAGATTTTCGGCGTAAGTTGCCGGAAGCAAACTTCATATTTTACAAACTTTGTAAGAGAGCTGCTTCAGATGGAATTCGCGCTTCCTCTAAAGTTTCCTCTTTATGATAGATCATACATTTTCAATTGGATTGGCATCTGGAGACTGTGAAGGCCAATCCAAAGTCGTGATGTCATTTTCCTATTTACATCGTGTACAGAGGCGGCTGCGATGTTTGGGGTCGTTATCCTCCTGTATAAGCGCCACTGAAAGGTTTGATAAATCACGAAACAAGGGATTATCCCCACTACTGAAACGCCCCCCACTCAGCCGCCTTTTATCTACAGGATCGTCTATTATGGTATAGACGCTCTTGTAATACAGACTGTATGTTGTTTACATTTCTGAAGTTGAGAACGTAAGCTCTTCAAATTGCTTCGATGTGTTTGAATATGCCATTAGTTTCAGTACTATCTCGTAGGTAATTTTTGGCATAGAATCTAATTGTGACATTTTTTATGCTAAACATATTTTTCATGTAATAATTTGTTTTAAAAAATTGTCTACACAAACTAGTTCTGCGAAAGTAAAGGCAAATTTAAAATCAGCAATCCGTCAAACCCTTGAAACTATATCTAGTTTTTAGAATATGTGGCTAAAAAATCGTATGATCACAGAAATGTTTAAAAGACGGTGCTGGCGTTTGCCTTGTTATTGAACAACCTTTTTTATTCGCCATATTGGACTCAATATTTGTATTTTAATAATAATAATAATAATAATAATAAACATTATGAAAATTAAGGCATTTTAGTAGTTTATTTATTGCCAGCAGCACCAAAATATCAAATTCACTAAAAATCTCGGTTTTCTCATTTGCTTGTTTCTCCTTAAAAATGGTACATCTAGAGAGCATGTAAAAAAACGACGTTTTTAAAAATATTTTGGTCCGCCATTTTGAAAAAAAGTAATTCTCAAAAAATTTGAGATGAAAGTACGCATGATAAATATAATCAGTGTCAAATTTGGTGGAAAAAACCCCGTTTAATCAAACCGAAAAGCCTATGACAGAGCCACCGAACGCGTCCTCATGTTGCAGATAGAGGGTCCCTCTACCAAGGGTTTCTGCTGAATATGGTTACAAAAATGAATAGCCAGTAGCGGACAATTGTTCAGGGTTGGTCCCGAAGGAATTAACCCCCAAGCGGGTGTGTGAAAACCGTGCCAAAATCTGAATGACACCTGGATGAGTTGTCTAGAATGGTTACTCTAGGAATCAGGCAACCGCTCAGATTGCCATCTCAGTTGCCACCAGTTTGGTGACAACACCAAACATAGTTGTAGTTAGTTCGGTTCGAAACAACAGAATGCGCAGGGTTCCCAAAAATGGGTCGGCCGACAATGCCGACAACTCCTGAGCTCAAGGAGGCAATGAAGATGGATTCAATGCGATAGCTCGACGGAATCTCGGGAGCTTTAGGTAGACGGAGCAACTAAATCGTGACTTGCTAGAGTGCTACGATGTGACTGTGGCCCCTGAACGGGGTTACATGGCACGACTGCATTCTCTGTGGTGCGAGAAACGACCAGAGCTATCGCATTTTTCTCATCAACGTTTGGGAAAATATGCCGAAGTACTCCAAAAAAGGGCTACGTAAGCGGAACGCCTACTCTACCACAGCCAGAACAAGCCGGCAACAGAGAATGAGAGGCGACACTAAGTCTAACAGCGGGCAGGCATCCCATAGAGGAAGAGCGATGCTTTATGACCCGGAGAAACATTAACAACCAGGTTTTCCTCAAGCCTAAAGATCTGGATGAAATGGATGACGATCTTCGTGGATATTTTTCCGAAGACTTCGACCTCTGGACTATCAATTGTTGCGTGTATAATGCAGCGAGAGCTTTGGCCGTTGTGAACCGTAAAACAAAGACAACGGTTGATCATAAGACAAAAAGAAGAATTCATCAACTCGTTATGAAGATAGTCTTAGCAAGACAGTAAGCGTCTCCCATTCAGTGTGCAATTTACTACATCACATCTGGTAAGAATTTTACCGTCAAGGTTCGAAAGTTTGCGCGCGAACTCTGGAACCGTTATCACAAATTAACAAGTCAAAGCTGCTGACCATCAGACAGCATATTTTTGAGAGAATACGGATTGTCTGTGACGCTAAAAGTAGTTTAGTGCGGAGAGAAAGGTGGGTCAGAGAAAATCGACAATTTCTCTCTGACCAATATCGACTCTTCCAAGACCCTCCAGTTACTGTCGAACACCCGCCCAAACCAGAGGAGATCGAAGTATTTTGGAGAGAAGTCTACGAAGTCCAGCATAGACTGGACGAAGAATCAGAGAACATGAATAGCTTCAGTGAGCTGTGTGATGCTCTCATAACACCAGATAAAGCATGCCCACCCATCACTACCGAGAAGGTGAAAAACGTATTTACAGGGATGAAGAACTATTCCCCTCCTGGACCAGATGGTATCAAGAACTTCTGGTGAAAGAAGTTTCCTTCAACCCATCATCATATGGACCGTATTCTAACCTCATATTTAAAGTCGGAAGAGCCAATTCCGGAGTGGTCCGTGGAAGGGCGCACAATACTCCTGTCGAAAATAGGCAACTTAGCTGACCCGAAGAATTACAGTATACTCATACACTATGAGCCCACTCCTCTTTTACCTTACATTATTGCTACTATCTCTAGCACTGCGCTATTCCGACGTGTACTTTTGCGGAAAACATGCAGATCGAAAGTACTAGGTGACTCATGTATTTTACATGGACGATCTTAGGATCTATGCTAAAAACAAAGAGCAACTACATCTAGCTCTAGGGATTGTCGAACGATATACTAAGGGAATTCGAAGGAAATTTGGGTTAGATAAATGCGACAAGGTTCATTTGAAGCGAAGAAAACTTAATGGCATCCTTGGAGATCCTGAGCTCGTTGATAGAAGCGATATACGACACCTTTGCGCTGGAGAGACCTACACATACCTGGGCGTGCCACAGAGCCGCATTCAGAATGTAACATCTATAAAGGATACTCTCAGAAGCAGATACCAACGTCTCATCTGGCGGATTTAGTATTCCCAATTGTCGGCGAGGAACATAGTATCTGCAAGGAACATGCTTGCGGTCCCGGTAGTACTCTATTGATTTGGAGTAGTTCCATGGATGAAGAAAAAGCTCAGATCCCTTGATATCAGGACAAGAAAGGTTATGCACATGAACAAAAGCATGCATCTTAAGTCTTCCGTTCCGCGACTGTACATCTCACGCCGTCAAGGGGGTCGCGGAATATTGAGTCTTGAATGTCTTTACAACAGGATTATTCTGGGTACAGCACATAGAGTTGCAAATGGAAGAGACCCTCTTCTTAAAATGGTCAGGAATCACGAAGAAGTGGGCAAAGGAGCGTTTCTGTGCAAAGCAGCGGAGAAGGCTGCTGAAACAATCGGACTTAACTTCAGTATCAGTAACAGCTCCTAAATAAGAGGATGCACGGCATCTTCCAAAAAAATATGGATGATCAGTCAATGTCGTAATAGCTAACTTTTTCTTTTCAGAAATCACCCGGATAGCAATCGGAAGCATTGTGTTTTATTTTGGCATGTCAAGACGGTGCTATTTCCGCCTTGCTATACCGTCGCCACATTTTGAGCCAAGACGTTCCCGATGATAGCTGCAGGGCATGCCATGCACACCCCGAGCATTTAGTAGACATACTATCTAGTTGTCCGATACATGCGGGAGCAATCTTCATCCAGACTACTGAACTAGTAACCTGCTCTTACAGTATTTAAATTAATTTCGCTCCTCTAAATGCTCCTAGGGAAATTCAGTCAATTGTCGAGTATGGGAAGTGCCGCATATACTGGAACTTTATATTCTCGACAATTGTTTCTGTTGCTCACTCGAGGCCTGAAATGGTTCTTCTTGACTTC
Source organism: Belonocnema kinseyi (assembly GCF_010883055.1). NCBI lineage: Eukaryota > Metazoa > Arthropoda > Insecta > Hymenoptera > Cynipidae > Belonocnema > Belonocnema kinseyi. The sequence goes on along the minus strand of NC_046659.1, from coordinate 23,538,405 downwards.
GAGAAGCGAACCATGTTCGTTATCGAATTTTCGGCAACAGCTGACAAAAATATGATAGCCAAGGAGAATGAAAAGAAAGAGAGTTATAGAGACCGTATAAGAGAGTTGCGATGATTGTACCCGGAATATTGTGTTAAACTAATCGTTCTTATCCTCGACGCTCTTGGAGTTGGCAAGCTTTCATTAGCTATTAGCTTGAAAAGCATCCCTGCGTGTGAAGAATATGCTAAAATACTTGTGGGAAAAATGCAGAAGGCGTTCGTCATTGGGTCGCTCCGGATCCTCAGTGTGCACGAGAATTTTGCCGGATTGTCGTATTGATTCCGTTACAGACTGTAACCACCTATCTCATGGTCGTGAGACCATGAGATTCAATTATCGTGATCAACTTTTTCATATGGACACAAATTGAAAATGAACTGAATTTTCAACGAACGGGTTGTACTACCCTTTTGCATGTTTAAGAAATAGAAAAATGCGTCAAGGTGGCAAAGTCATTAAGAATTATTCGAAAAATCTTTTCATTTGTCAAGAACTGCAACTTCAGTGTATTTTCTGCTTATTAAAAAAAATTTTTTAGGGGTAACTACTCTCACACACATATATAGTGAAATTTCGAACATTTTTGGCTTTTTTCATTCTCAAAAAATATTTCATTAATAAAACAAATATTCTTCACTATGGAGTTACGATAATCTCTAACAACTTTCTTAACTACCACATATTTGGCTGCACGTTTAAATAGTGTATACACCGGGACAAAAATGACTTATAGTGAGAAAATTAGATATAATTTTTATTCTTTTTAGATCACTAACTAGAGTTTTGGAACATAAAAGGGATTGTAGAGTTGGAAATTTCAATAAAGGTTTTTCAAAACATTGTTGGAACTTAAACCATTATTTTGATTTTGATTTTAACAATATTAAAATTCTTGCTAGGGAAGAAAATACATGTAAAAGATGCATAATAGAATCCGTTTTTATAAACAAATATCACAATATGTCGATTAACTTACAGACAGAATTCATGAATCTCAATAAAATATATCAAAGTATCATAAAATAAACAAAACCATCTTAAAATTTCAGTTACTTTGGCGCGCTTTCCTTATTCGCGGTTCCTTTAAAATTACGCCTTTATTCTGTAATCATGAATTTACCACCTTAATGTATGTCTTTTGTTTCCTATGCTATATTTTCGTCGTTTTTCAAAAACATTTGAAGGATTCTTCCTTCAATTAAGATGTAGTTTCTTTAAAAAAAGCCTCTTTAATTTTTATGAGGCTTTTCTATTATATTTTTTTCCGTACATTTTAATTTAATTTTGGTGTCACACGTCATTATTATTTGTAAAAAATTGACATTGAACTATTAACAGATGTTTGACTCCAACATTAATATTCTTGATTTTTTCCAAGATAAAAAGCACAAGTAATTTTTATTTCTTTTACTTAAAAAAACAATTTGTTTGTAATTATTTGTAAGAAAATATCGTTATTCATATATTATTCATTTAGATTCTTTGAAAAAGGCACGCAGTGTTAGCCGAAACGTCAAACAGTCAGAATTTTAATAAACGAAGTTTCCAATCATTTCGTTTTATTCTTTTAATTAATGAAGACCTAAGACGTAGAAAAAGAAGTCGTACTCTTATTTACATTGACGGTCGAAGTAAGGATTGGTTTGATTCTTGTCAAATATACTTACGAGGGTAGTTCAATAAGTCCTTAGAATGAAGTATAAAAACAATTTTTTTTGGGTAAATTTTTTTTTATTTTTCAACATAATCTCCTTGGAGCT